>NC_079211.1:38416720-38466720 GCF_029633865.1 Lampris incognitus
TTTTTCTTTTTTCTTGCTTGAACTTGATTTCTCTGCAGTGCAGAAAGATTCTGTACCCCCCCCCCGAAAAAAAAAAGTGGAGGGCTCCATCTGGCAACATTACACACACCTCAAAAGCAGCCGGAGAGTGAATGTGATTAGTCTCTTGAGTCCATAGTGCAAAACGGGGGGGGGGGGGGGGGTTGTTTGCTGTCTGAAAGGATTTGCTGATGAAAGGTCACATTAATCAACTTGCTCAAGTGTAAAATTTTGCCCCTTTTCGTGCGAAAAAACACTAAACCTTTCTTTTGTAATTCAGTCACACGCAGCATGTGTCCGTTGAAGCCCCGGCGAGCAAGGCAAGCAGATAAGAGCCAGGCCTCAAAGAAGACAATCATGTTTCCCCCGATTAGTCTCCACTTGGACATGGATCTTTCTTTCCCACTTTGGAAAATGACAGTCTTAATTTTCCCTCCGATTTGGCTTCCGTTCTTCTCTTTTTTTTTTTTTTTTAGAGATGGTATCAGCACTTAGATTTCAGCGTGACCATATTTAGTTGTCAGTATGTATTTTGTTATGAAAGTCATCTTTCTCCCCCGCAAGCTTGGTGCAACTTGACGATTTATAATATGCACATAGTTTGGATACACAGGCTAAGTGTAAAAAGATGCCGTCTGAAAAGATAAATATGCAAACAATGAAATCTCTAATTCATTACCCCAACACCGATGTTATCGCAAAGCTTAGATGATTTATCTGTGTTTTATACGTATTTATTTCTCAGCTTCCATCCAGCACCCCCCAGAGGAATAATTACACTGTCTCAGCAAATAGCTCCCCCTCCTTATTATGCGAACACACACACACACACACACACACATAAACTTGCTCTCTCTCTTTCTCGCTCTTTCTTTCTCTCTCTCATATACACACAAATATTCTGTATATTAATTGCTCTTTTACCATTTCTTTCTCATATAAACATGGACATACACTCACAAATGCACTCATATTCTTACCACAAATCATTGGCTTGCCATTCAGTAATTGCATTCGCCCATGCTGAGTTCAAATATGCTTCACCTGGGTCACTGGTTGTTCAGCATAAGGTGAATTTACTTTCAATTCAATTTTGCACCACCCATAAATCTGTTCTCCATACACTGCTCCACCTTTTTATTTATCTTACCACGCAACCATTCATCCCTCCATCCTTTTGTTCTTCTGTTTATCCATCCATTTCCCTTCCCAGCCATCTGTCATCTATCTATGGATTTATCTACTAGCCTTACCTGTTCATCGTCCTTCGGCACATCCATCTATTCAATCATCGTTTTATTTATATGCATCCATCCCACCATCCATTCCGTAATAAATTCATTTATTAAACCCTCCTCATTTTCATCCATTCAATTTTAGGCCGTGCATTGCATACAAGTACAGTATGTGTATGTATCTCCATCATCCATCCTTTAATCCTTCAATCATTCAGTCATCCATATATTTTCTTTCACTCATCTAGTACCTGTTCACACTTCTTCCCATCCATTCCTCAGTCTCTCACTGACCATAAAAATATGCATCCATCAAGCCATTAATCCATCACTCTGTCTACCCATCCATCCATCCATCCATCCATTCCTCTCTCCATCCGTCATTTGTTTCCCAGGGCTAATTGGCTATTGTGAGGAAGGACCTGGACACCAGACTAAAAGCAACAGCCCAGACTGGTTCCATCAACCCACTTACATCTACTTGTATAACAGCTTAATTGTTGTCGCTGCTCTTCTAGAGTACTCACAATGAACATGCACATATCTCATTTTGTTGCCAATTAGCATTCAAAAAGGCCTAAGTGTTAAACAAAATTGACACCATGGTAGTTTTGATTAGCGTTTCTGAAGAAGTTGAAGTAGTGTTCACAACTTGATTCAGTCACTTCTGCTCAAGTCAACTTGTGACTATGAATGAGCATGCACAACTCTGGTTTTTAAGTGAAGTCATGTCCTTTGTCTCTTTTTGTACAATGTGGATCAATGATTCACATTTCATACAATTTACATAAACCAGTCATATGAAACATAGCCCAGAAACTGACTGAAATAATTCATCTCCTGAAGATTTTTTTGGGACTGATAAAGCAATATCCAGTTGCTATGCAGATTATTCTTTAAAATCATGGACATAGAGAAGAATAGAATACATTCAGTGTGATAAATTACATTAATCGCATTGTCTCACTAATTCTGTCTGAATAGGCCTTTAAGGGCAGTAACAGCTTTAAAAAGTGAAAACATTCATTTGGAAGGTGGGATGTGGTTTGTGTATTTATTTGGAGGGGTTGGGATCAGGAGTGACCCAACTGGTCAACAAGACACGCTTGTACCTAATTTACCTCCCTGGCTATTTACGTGTGTGTTTGAGAATGAAGAGTTCAGCCTCTAAACCTACCAAGAATATAAGGATGGATTGAAACGATTTTGAAAAGATTGACAGTTTGAGTAATAAGTTGTTTGAAAAGCCTGAAAAAGTGGGAATTATTCATTATTATTGTGCTATTGAGTGGACTTTCCCTCAAAAAAATGGTTGACCTGACTGCCTGGCTGGCTGATTCAGTTGTCATGTCCATAAACTATATGGTCCACTAGCAGGCTTTGGTCCACTTGGTTCCTTCCTGAATATGCTCATAAACCATGTCACAGTTCACGTTGCGAGTGGGAAGAGCAGTGTCGCTGGAGTCATGAGGGACTGCTCATCTCAGATTTTTGGTTATGGCCAAGAAGTCTTTATGCTTGCTCAATAATCCAGGTAAAGAAATCACAGAAAAGGGAATCGGTTCATCTGGACACGTTTAGTGGGAGAAACATTTCATCACTCATCCAAGTGACTTCATCAGTCTCAACTGACTGCAGGTATCCACCATCCTTGTAAAAAGCACAGTTGCATAATGACCAAAACCAATGTTTGGTTTCATATGTAAATAGGCATGTCCATTGACTAGAGTTTCAATGGCCATGTGTACTATTCATGTACACTATTAACTCAGTGACCTATAACATCTCTAAGTTTCTGGCATCAACACGTAACCCGTTGGTAGACAGTCATGAACATCACAAAAACACTGGATTTTGTGGATAAGGTGAGGGACATCATTATGGAGGGGGATGAAACAATGGTCTTGTATGATGTTATGTCTCTCTTCACGAGCATTCCTGTTGACGAAGCAGTGGAGGTAGTCTATATGAAATTATAGGATGACCCCACCATTACCAATAGGACCACCCTTAACACTGACCAATTGTGTCTGCTCCTGAAGCTGTCTTCAGTCCAAGTCCTTCACATACAGGGGGCAGTACAATAGGCAGAAGCATTGGTGTGCAGACAACCACATCAAGTTCACCAGGGAGGATGTGAAAAATTACAAGTTAGCCTTCTTAGACTGTGAAATTGCAGTTGGTGATGGGGGACATTTGATTGTTGATGTTTACCATAAACCAGCACATACTGATCAGTACTTAAGGTTTGACTCTCATCATCCACTGGAGCACAAACTAGGAGTCATCAGGATGCTGTACCACAGAGCTGACAATGTCCCCAATGACACAGTGGCCGGGGAAGGGGAGAAATCCCACATTAAACAGGCCCCGGTTAAGTGTGGTTATCCTAACTGGGCGTTTGTCAAAGCCAGGAAGATGCCCAAACAGTGCACCAGCCAATCGAAGAGAGGAGAAGGACAACAGCTACCTAAGTGTAAACCAGTGGTGATTTCGTATGTGGCAGGAGTGTCACAACAGTTGAGACTTGCATTTTCCAAACACCGCGTCTCAGTTGCTTTCAAACCCCAAAACACGCTGCCCCTGAAATTGGTGCACCCCAAAGTTCGGGTTCCCCAGCACAAACAGAGCAATATAGTGTACGCTGTTAAGTGCCAGGAGGGTTTTCGTGATTTGATATTGGGGAAACCAAACAGACGCTGGCCAAGAGAATGGCACAACACAGAAGAGCTAATGAGTCAGGCCAGGACTCCACAGTCTACACCTATCTACAGGCCAGTGGCCACTCTTTCAAGGATGGGGATGTGCATGTCCTTGATGGGGAGGAACGCTTGTTTGAACGGGGGAGTCAAAGAGGCCATCTATATGAAGACAGAACGACCATCCCTGAACCGGGGGCGGGGGGCGGGGGGTGGCCTAATGGTACATCTCTCACCATCTTACAAAGCTCTGAATGCAACTATTCCCCAATCCTCAGTGAATAGTATACATGGCTATTGAAATTCTAGTTTATGGTCACACCTATTTGCATATGAAACCAATTGTTGATTTCGGTTATTATGCAACTGTGCTGTTTATAAGGGTGGGGATACCTGCAGTCAGTTGAGACTGACAAAGTCACTTAGATGGGTGATGAAACGTTTCTCCCACTAAATGTTGTGTCCAGATGAACTGATTAACCTTTCACTGATACGACCAAGAAGTTGCTAAATGAAAAAAAGACAATGTTACTGGGCCTCATTCATCAATTGTTTGTATGTAAAAAAATTGTTCTTACACACCAATGGTATTTTTTAGCTCTCAAGATTGTCTGATAGTCAGAAGCACGGCCTGATTGTTATTTGTAATTCCTTCTCCCTAACATCTATTTACAACCTCTTGCAATGAGCCATCACCCAGGCTTGCAAAGACATCAGTGTTAGCCAGTTTGTGTCTAAATTCAGGGGTTACCGAGGTTCTACACTGGTCTCTGAGACAACCTCCATTTCTCTGGGCTCTCGGTGCCGCCTTCGGCACTGTTGATCATGGTATTTTATTAGAGAGATTAGAAAAATCGGTCAGCCTCTCTGGCTTGGGTCTCAACTGGTTTAGAACATACAGGACAGGCAGTTCTTTGTGTCTATTGGAGACTCTTCCTCAGACAAAGTGGGTATAATGTGTGGGGTACCCCAAGGTTCAATTCTTGGACCATTACTATACAATCTCTATATGCGCCCACTCACACATGTTATACAGAAACACAAAATAAATTACCATAATTATGCGGATGATTCACAACTGTACATATCCGTATCTCCTAATGACCTTGATCCCATACGTTCCCTAACTCAGTGTATTGATAATATTAATATATGGATGTCAGAACGTTTTACAATTGAACGAGGACAAGACAGAAATGCTTTTTTTGGTGCAAAGACTCAGAGACAGAGAATTGCAGCTCATCTCAGTTCTCTGTCTGGAGTGCAAAAGCAAAGCTAGAAATCTCGGTGTAATCATAGACAGTAATCTAAATTTTAAGAGCCACGTCAATCATCTCACAAGATCAGCTTTTTACCATCTTAAAATCATCTCAAAACTAAGGGGCTTTCTATCAAACTCATCCATCCATCCATTATCCAATCAGTTATCCTACTTAGTAGGATCGCAGGGATGCTGGAACCTATCCCAGCAGGCAGGCTGGGATAGGTTTAGGCAGGCCCAAAACAAAAACTTTTAAAAATCTTAAAAAATAAATAAATCTAAAAAATATGTTAAAGTCAGACTGTGAAAAATTAATCCATATATTTATAACAAGTAGTCTAGACTACTGTAATGGATTATTCACCGGCCTCCAAAAATCAGTTGTGCGCCAGCTACAGTTAATTCAAAATGCAGCAGCATGTGTTCTCACCGGAACTAAAAAGTATGAATGCATTACACCTGTTCTTAGATCACTGCATTGGCTCCCCGTCAAAACAAGAATCGATTTTAAAATTATTTTAATTGTATACAAAGCGCTAAATGGCCTTGGACCACACTACATAAGAGATATGCTAATTCCTTACAAACCAGCAAGAACTCTCAGGTCCAATGGCAGTGGTCTTTTAACCATCTCTCATGCCAGGTCTAGAGCAGGGGAAGTTGCAGTCTGTATTTATGACCCAAGTAGATGGAATGCCCTGCCTGAGGACCTGAGAGAGGCCCCCACACTGGACACATTTAAAGGCAGGTTAAAAACCTTACTTTTCAAACAACCTATGGCTAAGTTCTTGGTGTGTGTGTGTGTGTGTGTGTGTGTGTGTGTGTGTGTGTGTGTGTGTGTGTGTTTTGTAAATTTTGCTATTTTTATACCTTCTGCTCCGATTGTTGTTACTTTTAATTAATCAGTTTTTATGGCACTTTTATATATTTTGCTAACTCAGTTTTAAACTTGCCTGTACTTTTATAAAATTTGTCTGTACTTTTATTTATATTTTGCCTGTAAAGCACTTTGAATGACCTCTGCAATGATAAGGTGCAGTATAAATAAACTTGCCTTGTCTTGCCTTGCCTAAAAATTCTGGGTGTGTAAGACCAAATTTGTACATACGAATGATTGATGAATGAAGCCCAATGTTTCTGGCCCCTTTGGTTCTATCAATTATTTTTCTGAAAACCTGGACCTTCTGGCCTCACTTAGCAAAATCAAATCCCAAGCCAAAAATCTTGGAGTGATTTTTTTTTGGACCCCCCCCTTTTTTCCCCCCTTCCCAATCGTACATGGCCAATTACCCTATTTTCTGAGCTGTCCCAGTCGCTGCTCCACCCCCTCTGCCCATCCAGGGAGGGCTGCAGACACCTGACAATGAGGAGTTTCACTGGTTTCTGGTCTACTTTAGAATGGATTTCAAGATTTACCATTTGCTTTTAAAACAC
Source organism: Lampris incognitus (assembly GCF_029633865.1). Taxonomy (NCBI): domain Eukaryota; kingdom Metazoa; phylum Chordata; class Actinopteri; order Lampriformes; family Lampridae; genus Lampris; species Lampris incognitus. The sequence goes on from NC_079211.1 coordinate 38,423,368, forward strand.
TTCATGAGTTGGCCTCCTCATATATCACAGACCTCTTTTATTCCCATTCAACTTGAGGTCCTTCAAATCGTCCAACCAGTTGCAGCTATGCATAGACAAAACTGTCGGATGGCTGCGTGTTTGCTGTTGTTGCCTCTAGACTGTATAACAGACCACTTCATTGTGTTTGGTCTGCCTCCACTATTGATTCTTTTAAATCCCATCTGAAAGCTATCTCTACTCACTAACTTTTGGTTGTTCCTGTGTCTTCTATTGTATTTATTATGTGTTTTCAATTATTTGCACTGTTCTTTCTGTCCACGTTTTTTTTTCCTTGTTCATCATGGGCTATGTTTAAATGTGCTTATGCTACCTGCCCGAATGCATAGTGCCAACTGTAAAGATTGGTGGAGGAGGTATAATGGTCTGGGGCTGGTTTTCATGGTTTGGGCTAGGCCCCTAAGTTACAGTGAAGGGAAATCTTATCATATTCTGGAGAATAGTGAGATTCAGGTAAGGCGCTTTCCTATTTCAGCATGACAATACCCCCATAGACAAAGCAAGGTCCATAACTCCATGGTTTCTCAAGATTATTGTGGATGAATTTAACTGGTCTGCACAGAGCCCTGGCCTCAACCCCATCCAGCGGCTTTGGACTGAATTGGAACGCCCACTGTGAGCCAGGCCTTCTCCCAAACGTCAGAGCCTGACCTCACTAATGCTCTTGTGGCTCAAGGGTAGCACTTTTTTTGCAGGAAATTTCCAAAATAGTGGAAAACTAGTGGAAAGTTTCAGGACTCCTCCTGAAACTTTCCACTAGTTTTCCACTATTTTGGAAATGGTGGAACTGAAACTGAAACTTTCCACCAAAGAGAAGATACCTATGATTTGATTTTGGACTAGCAAAAGACACATACCACCCAAAAAAAAAGGGTGCGAGGGAGTTTTTTTTTAACACACACACACACACACACACACACACACACACACACACACACACACACACACACACACACACATACATACACACACAGGTGACAAATTAAGGGAAAACCCAACATAAAGTGTCTTAGTAAGGTATTGGGCCACCAGGAGCCTCCAGACCAGTTTCAGTGCTCCTTCTCATAGATTCTACAAGTCTCTGAACTCTACTGGAGGGATGAACACCATTCTTCCAAAATATATTCCCTCATTTGGTGTTTTGATGGTGGTGGTAGTGGAGAGCGTTGTCTAACACGCCAGTCCAAAATCTCCCATAGGTGTTCCACTGGGTTGAGATCTGGTGACTGTGAAGGCCATAGCATTTGATGTACATAATTTTCATACTCATCAAATCATTCAGTGACTCCCCCTTGCCCTGTGGATGGGGGCATTGTCATCCTGGAAGAGACCACTCCCATCAAGATAGAAATGTTTCATCAAAGGATAAAGGTGATTACTCAGAAAAACTTTATATTGATTTACAGTGGCACTTCCCTCTAATGGAAGAAGTGGACCCAGGACCATGCCAGGACAATGCCCCCCACAGCATAACCGAGCCCCCTGACCCCCTCACTGTACGGGTCAAGCCTTTCTGCGGTCAACAGCTAACAGTAATGTGCAGTGAGGTCCATGGCTGGGTAGGCAGTGAACTATATTTATTTGTTCCAGAGAGGCACAAGCAGACTCTGCCTCAGCAGCCTGCATTCACGAATGCTAGCTTTGGGAGCAAGCCATCCTGACTAGGGCATGCCTTTTATTGATAAAACAACAAGTTTTACGTGATTTTTTTTATTATTATTATTTTTTACAACAATCTTAACAAATTAAAGTTAAAAAAATAAATAAATATTGTTTTGCAACTATCATGATATTTCATTTTTTTTCTTTCTGCCTACCCTGACTGCACATCACTCACAGCTAAGATGAGACTATCTATCTATCTATATAGATGTACTTTATTGTCTACAAGGGAAATTCATTTTGTTCAGGTCAGTACATGCAGAAAAGACAATAAGTAAAATAAATAATAACAACACATAATTGGCTTTGGTCTTGGACAATCCACATGAAGTGTAAGCTATTGGCTTTTCACTGCCATCTTGTAATTGCTGTGCAATAACTGCCCCTACTTCGTAAAGAGAAACATCCATCCATTATCTGAACCGCTTATCCTGCTCTCAGGGTCACAGGTATGCTGGACCCTATCCCAGCACTCACTGGGCGGCAGGCAGGAAGACACCCTGGACAGACTGCCAGGCCATCACACTCACGCGCGCACACACACACACACACACACACACACACACACACACACACACACACACACACACACACACACACACACACACACATTCATATCTAGGGACAATTCGAATAACCTGACCTACATGTCTTTGGACTGTGGGAGGAAACTGGAGCCCCCAGAGGAAACCCACACAGACACAGGGAGAACATGCAAACTCCACATAGAGGACGACCCGGGACAACCCACCAAGGTTGGACTACCCCGGGGCTCGAACACAGGACCTTCTTGCTGTGAGGTGACTGCGCTAACCACTGCGCCACTGTGCCGCCCATAAGGAGAAACATCACAAGCTAAAATTATTGGCAGTTGCCTCTTCTTGGATCATCCACCGACTTAGTTCCTGGGACTTTTTGTGGAAAAGGAAAAAAAAGTATAAAAAGGAGTGGGCCATGTACTTATTCTAGAAGCACGCCAATTGTAATCTGTTGGGGAAAACACCTGACCCATGAGGGTGTAACAATTCTCAGAATTTACAGGTCAATCAGAATTTTGTTTTTTGAGGGCATGATTCAACTCAAGTTTCAATTCTTTATGCTCCATGCTAATACAGAGTAAACCAACTGTTTCTTCATCAGAAAATTACTATTTTTAAAGACCAACTAGACTTTAAATAACATAAAAAAACATTAGGTCTAACAGTACTGTTAAGATGCCCTGCAGACACGGCCAATTGTGTCTGTAGCTATGCCCGACCAAGCCGGAGGTAACACGGGGATTCGAACCAGTGATACCCGTGTTGGTAGGCAATGGAATAGACCACTATGCTACCCGGAGACCCCAGAATTAGTTTATTTTTAAGAAATCCCTGCGTCCACCACAGAATATGGTTCTAAATCTGTGGCAGTGAACAGTCTGATGGTGTGGGCCAGAAATGAATTAGAATCAGACGTAAAGGGAATCTCCTGTTAAATTGGGTTAATTTGAATGTCTTTTTAGTTGTAAGATCAACTCCCTTGTGAAGTCTCTGAGGAAGTGCTGCCATATTTGTTGTGTTGCAGGTCGCGGGTTGAGGCAGACGTGCTTGGCATATGATTTTTTTTTCAGAGACACAAACGTTATGTTAATCATAATTGACAGGGAAAGCAAAGTGTAGTCATCCTTAGTTAACTGATTTGTTTTAGCTGCCGTTCTCCCCTTTCCTGTTTATGTATCATGCCCACAGCTCCCACAAACCCCTCTGATAGATTAGCCAGAATTTAGATGTGTATGTGTATCTGTGTGTTTATGTGAACATCGGAGAGAGACAGAGTGATAAAGAATCATCAATACAGCTTTTGGATTTTGAAACATTGACTTGGATTGTCATTCTTTTGATTTTGAGTTTTAAATCAGATTCAGTGCATCCCTACTGAACCATTAGTGATACTTGGTATGATCTCCCTGTCAGGGAATATTGGATCCACTCTTGTGCCGCGCAGACAATGCCCGGGTCCATCATTGTCGACAGTAGAAGCTGATGATTCACTGTCTCAAATGGGGCAAGGAGGACGACTGTTAAGCTTTGGCTGAGTGGAGTGCTGCAAGAAGAGCAGTTTTAGTGGAGTGACTCTTAAACCCAGACTGATTTGGATCAAGTAGGTTATTCTGGGAAATGAGGAAAGCTGATTGCATGCTGCTCGTTTGAGAGTTTTGGCTAGGAATGGGAGCAAAGCACCTGGCTGATCAAAGTAGGATCGATCAGATGATGGTTTTCAGCAACAGGGTGACCTGATTGAGCTGGATGGAACGCTGGATGGGAAGACACCAGATAGAAGTGATGAGTTGAATGTGTAGATTAGACAAAATATAATGGTCATCAATTCACTATTAACGCTGATGACATTATCTAACCAGTTATAACACAACTGATACAAGTGTAGGAGGGAAAATAACTGTCCTTGGGTGCATATATTTGTGTTTATATTTGTCTGGGTTCCACATTTGTGTTTAAAAACAGCAAGAAAAATCAGACAAACTCCAAGAAGAGACAAAAAGGAGAGGAAGCGTGTGATAGGGACAGAGAGCAAGACAGTGCGTGAGAGTGTGTATCAGGGTGACAATAACAGTCGACAGTTTAGCCCCATGGTGTTAGAATATAATGGCCTCTTCCACTCCCTGCCAACAGGATCTCTTACTTTTTGCTGTCATACATACCAATGGGCAGGCCATTCTCATTCATAGCCTGTGCAGACTGACAAAGTCAAGGACAAACATGCAATGGAGGGGAAAGGGGAAAAAAAAGAATTAATCTGAAAAAGCAAGGAGACTGTGGTTACGGCTGAGTGGATTTAATGAGTGTTTATACCATCTAATGGAATGCAGAGAGTGAAATAGTGAAATTAATGTAGGGAGGTTTTGGTTTTTTTTGGAAGCCTGCTAGCTCACATGCTAACAAACACAGCTTGTTTGGCAGAGAAACCAGTCCAACAGTGACAATTTGAGGCAGCAGTAGCCCCAGGGTTAAAAAATGGCTTGTGGCTTGGTGCCAGTTTAAGCCTCACCCCGACGAGGTAAATTGGATAAATCTGAGGGGGAGGAGTAAGTGTAAATCCACTAGCCACCTTCAAAAATATTGCTGAAGTGCCTTTGGACAAGACACATCTGCTTCGTTGGAACTACTAAGTAACTAACAGTTCAATATTATATTACATTTGCACTAAGAAGCTTCCAAGGGTGAATGGGAAGATGACGGTTGCGCTATCTGCTTAGGGATCCTTTGAGTTTTGTTTAATCTAAAAATATCATGTCAGTCTTCCCTGGGAAAAAAAAGTTGGAAAAATGCAGTGTAATAGAATGTCACTTAAATATCCTGAGATTAGGGCATCTGGGTGGTGTAGTGATCTATTCCATTGCCTACCAACATGGGGATCGCCGGTTCGGATCCCCGTGTTACCTCCAGCTTGGTCGGGCGTCCCTACAGACACAATTGGCTGTCTGTGGGTGGGAAGCCAGATGTAGATATGTGTCCTGTTTGCTGCACTAGCTCCTCCTCTGGTTGGTTGGGGCGCTTGTTTGGGGGAGGGGGAATAGCATGATTCTCCCACGCACTACGTCCCCCTGGTGAAACTCCTCACTGTCAGGTGAAAAGAAGCGGCTGGTGACGCCACATGTATCGGAGGCAGAGGTGTGGACTCGAGTCACATGACTTGGACTCGAGTCAGACTCGAGTCATGAATTTGATGACTTTAGACTCGACTTGACAAAATGTAGAGACTTGCAACTCGACTTGGACTTTAACATCAGTAACTCGTAACTTCACTTGGACTTGACCCTTTTGACTTGAAAAGACTTGCTACTTTCCCCAAACCCAAAGATTAAAAAGTATGTTGACATGGACCGCTCTATCTCTCTTTGTACATACACGTGTGCATCTGCGTGTGTGTGTGAGAGAGCAAGCGCGCTGTAGGCACGACATCCAATCAAATTAGATCCACGTTGTTTTGATCCGACAGCATCCAACCAATCAAATTACAGGACAACCAATGAAGAATAACAGATGACAACGCGCCAGCTGGCAAAATGATACCAAAGATAGTTTCGTTTGGGTATAAAAATTACGAGGTGGTCAACAAAAGACGAATTGCAGTATGTAAAACATGCGGGTCGAAGATTAGGGACGGAGGCGCAACAACTTGGAATTTCGCTCGACATTTGAAGTTGCACAAAGAACGGTAAGTTTTGAATGAAAGCTAACACTAGCTTATTGGCTAAATAACTTAATTGCTAGCTGCATAGTTAAATCAATGAGAGTGTAACCTCACTGTTAACGTCACCTTGCAAACACGGTAATCTGCATCCACTGCGGGTTCATTCCCTTACTCCTACTTATATTGTCAAAGGACAGTTTGGGATGTTTGAAGCGGGATTGTATAAGGTGCTTAGTCAGTGTATCACACACAGTAGACTGCTGTCAGCAGTAAAACATAAGCAAACCTAATCAAATCAAGGTCAGTTTAAATGTATGTTAAGAATATGTGTACGTTACCATTTTAGCTTGCTGCCAGACGAGTTTTTCCCACAGGAAAGCGAAGTATATCTTACTCTCTGCAGCGCACCAGATTCCATTGACAAAAATAGCAATTTTACTTTGCAGCACACGGGAGTTGCTTGTTTACTGCTGCCTCATTGAGGTGTGATGCGAGGTAAAATTGCTGTTTTTGTCAATGGAATCTGGTGTGCTGGAGAGAGTGAATTAACAAGCATAAATCTTCAGTTTCCTGACGGAAAGGGCTGTTTGATGGCAAGGTAAAGCAGTGAAAATATTATGAATATAGCGTACAATGATAATGAAATTGATTTTATTAATGTAATGTTACAACACACACACTAATACAGTATACAATTAATATTAACACAAAATTAATATTAACACAATGTTACGATTGATATATGAGTAAAGAGTAGTTTCAAATACAATTCATGTGTGGCTATAAGGGATTTTCTGACATCTGTTTCATATGCTTACCTGTTACAGATTTGAAGAATACCAGATGAACAAAAGCATCCTAAATGAACCACAACAGCCTTCAATCTCACAATTCCTGGAAAGTCGTGTAGGGCATTACAGCATGAGTCATCCACAGCATAAAGCTATCACCAATGCAATACTGTCCGACTTGATTATTGATTGCAGCTTTCCCCTGTCTATTGTGGAAAACAAGAGTTTCCAGCACTTTCTGACGGTACTTGACAGTAAGTACAGCCCAGTGTGTCGCAGAACGTTGACATCAAAAACAGAGAGCCTCGCTGAGGACAGACGTTCAAAATTAAAAACTCAATTGAGCAACACTGACCATGTTTCAGTCACTGTGGACATTTGGTCTGACCGAAAGATGAGGGGATTCCTTGGTGTCACTGTCCACTGGATAGAGAAAGAGGCAGAGAGAATACAGCTAAAGACTAATCTCTTGGCCTGCAACCGCTTCAAAGGCTCACACACAGCTGAACGAATCTGTGACCAATTTGAGTCAATATGTGATGAATACAACTTCAAAGATAAATTGGACCACATTATTAGTGACAATGCTGCTAACATGCGAAAGGCATTCACTGTGTGCTTCCCCAGTGAACAAGAGGATGATGATGACGGAGATCATCTTGATGACCCTTAGCTCTGGCGTGACTTAACCCTGGAAGATCAGCAAACGGTAGATGCTGCTATGGCAAAGAAACAGCGCCTGCAGTGTTTTGCGCACTCTTCAGCTGGTGGTGGGAGACGGTTTGAAAGAAACAAAAGTGGTATGTCTTTCTCTTTCCAAGTTATCTAAACTTAGCTCACTGCTGCACACAAGCACAACATTCAAAGATGCGTTTGATAGTGAATTTGGGGAACAGAAAGGCATCCCTGCTGCAGTCAACACAAGATGGAACTCAACACTGAGGCAAGTGAAGGCAGTTCTCCTGTGTGATCATCTAAAGCTCTGTGCTGTTCTAGAAAAGGCTGGGCATAAGGAGTTGTCATTCACACCACGAGAGTGGACTCTGTTGAAGGAGTTGGTGGACATCTTGAAGCCGTTTGGAGAAGCAACTGATTTGACACAGGGGGAGAAGGTCATCACAATCAGTGCAGTTGTTCCATCCGTCTTGTCCCTCAATCACCACCTTGAGAAGCTGAAGTCTCAAGTTCGTTTCCTGAGCGGCCTGGTCAGAAGTCTCCAGGTATCCCTGAAAAAAAGATTTCTTGGGATCTTCATTAACGTGAAAATGGCCAGGACTCAAGATGGGATCACTGCCCCCTTTTCAGACCCAGTCTACCTCAAAGCAGCCGCCTTGGATCCAGCCTTTTCTCTGCTGTGGGTGGAGCCCCATGTGCTGGTTAATTGTGACATCAAGGCAGAGGTGGCACAACAAGTTAAAGGTAAATATTATTGACTTTAATGCAAATTTTTTCCTCATAATCTGATCTAATTGACTGCAACAATAATTACATTTTTCAGTCTAACACTATCACCAACATCAATGGTAATAAGGGTTCTTTTGTTTCTGCTGTTGCTGTTACATGTTTTGCCAGAATTAATCCTGCAAGATGCTGCAGAGACTGAGCAACCTGTGTCTCTGGTTGATGAAGAAGAGCAAGAGGATCTTGGAGAAGGAGAAGGGCTGTTTGCTGCATACCATAAGAGGCAGAAGAAGGATGTTGGGACCACTCCAGCACTACAGCTAAGTCACTACCTTGACATAGCCAAAGGACAGGCTGCCCTTTTGTTCTGGGCACTGAACATGAAGGCTCTTCCTTCACTCTTCCGAGTGGCCATCAGAGTCTTGGCGGTGCCTGCCTCTAGTGCTCCAGTGGAGCGAGTTTTCAGCCATGGTGGCATCATACTGCATCCCCATCGTGCACAAATGACTGACAGACTTTTGGCCAATTTGATCTTTTGCAAATGCAATGCAGCATAGGGCCCTGACATAGAAAAGCACAACCCTACTCATTGTTATGTTCATGTATTTGCCCTCCGCCCCCCCTTCCAATCTCTCTCTCTCTCTCTCTCTCTCTCTCTCGCTCTCTCTCTCTCTCTCACACACACTCACACTCACACACACAAACACCAGTCTCAGTCGCTCTATGGATGCGTACCAATTATTTTAGCGGTTTAGCCTCCATGTGTGTATATATATACGTATATATACACAAAGATTTTTATCAAGGGAGCAACAGGAACTGATAGAGGCGTGAATATATTACATGTAGATTTATGTTTGTGCGTGTTTCTATATCTGTGAGGACCGTAACGGAGGATGTGAACACGCTGGAGTGGAAGGAGAGTTTTTGGAAAGTGTGGATATGTTGAAGATGTGAAGACATTTTTAGAGAAGATTTTTGAAAACTAAAAAAATTAGGACTGTTTTGCAAAACTGAGGATGTTTTGTGATGAAGATGAACACATTTGAAGAGTCAGGAAACTTTAATAGAATGCAGATCATTTTTTGGGAGTGAGGATATCTTTTATAAAGTGGTGACATGTTTGAAAAGGTTACAGTTACACTTAGGTTTTGAAAGGAGTTAAAAAGACTGAAAAATATTTTTTAGAAAGTGATGACACATTTGGAAAAGTAAAATTTTTTGGAGGACAGTTTTTGTGATCCTCACTTCATCTAAATACCTGTTTGAGGGTGAAGACATGGTTTTTAGTTTAAGGCTAGATTTAAGTTTTAAGGTGAAGACTGTTTTACAAAAATGAGGATATTTTGAGACAGAAACAAACACTTTTGGAAAGTCAGGACACTTGAATCTTAAGAACATTTTTCAAAAGTGTAGACACTTCCAGAAATTCGGTGCAGTTTTTCAGAAGTGATAATTCAGATAATTTTTTGGGGAGTGAGGATTTTTTTTTTAAGTGATGACATGTTTGGAAAAGGTTAAGGCTAGATTTAAGTTTTGAAAGAAGTCAAAAGGACCTGTCTAGTTGAAGGTGAAAATGGCTTTGCAATATGATATGAGATCAATACAATACAGGACAGAAACTGCTGTGCAACTAGTTATAATGCAATATGCTATGGAAATACAATGTCAGCACTTTTTGTGCAAATTACATTTGCATTTGTTTCTTTCAAATGTGTTTGAACAATGTTCTTGCAAAAAAAGGTTTGATAAATAAATACAGATCTTAAAAGCATACATGATCCGTGTAAATATTATTTCTCTGTTGTTAAAAGGACTCGAAAGGACTCGAAACTCAAACGGTAGGACTTGGGACTTGACTTGAGACTTGTCGGTCTTGACTTGGGACTTGACTCGGGTCTTGCCTGTCTTGACTCGGGACTTGACTCGGGACTTGAGGGCAAAGACTTGAGACTTGCTTGTGACTTGCAAAACAATGACTTGGTCGGAGGAGACGTTTGGTAGTCTGCAGCCCTCTCCGGATCAGCAGAGGGGGTGGAGCAGTGACCGGTACAGCTTGGAAGAGTTGGGTAATTGGACATGCACAATTGGGGAGAAAAAGAGGGAAACAAATAAAAAAATAACAAATATATTCTGAGATGGATTCGTACCAACAATTACATTACAACAGTTAGCAATTACATATGTCTCTTTTTTGTTTTGCCTTACAAGCCCACCATGTATGTGAGAGAATTTTCATTCAAGGGCTAAAACACTTCATACACAGTGATGTCATACCACAGAGAAGTGTCACCAGTTTTTTCCCCTTCAAAGTGTGTGTGTTTATATCTGTTGAAACTTGTAAGACAACCGGTTTGAAATATGGGGAACTTAAAATTAGCTTTCCAAACTTTGCTCTTTTTTTGACTTTTGCGGCGGTGCTGTCTGACACTTCAGAGGACCACCAGGCTAGTTTGCAATGGTCTTTCTTTGCGGGCTGTCTATTTTCCTCTGCCTTTGTAGCCGACTCTTGCAAACCTTTGTGTATGCTGGGAGGGTATACTGCAAGGACGGCTGAACCACTCAGCCATCTAAACTTAAAGGTCTACACAACACTAAAACAACTTATTCTCACTGCATACTGATGTACCTGGACACATCCAAGTCAGAGACATCGACCCTGGTGCTAAGTTTGACATTTTAGCACAATCTATATGAGCTATATGCAAAGTGCATCTTCTATGTTTGTTTTTTTTTAAATTTATTTCCGATTTTTCCCTTTTTCTCCCAATCTAGTGGCCAATCGCTCCCTATTCTAATTCAAACATCCCCCCCCCCCCGTACTGCATGCATTCGCCAACTGCACCTCTCCGGCCGGCAGTCTCGAAGGAGACGCCATGCCACTTCCGTGACAAGGCAAATCCAGGCCGAACCACTGCTTTTTCCGACACACCCAGAATTCATGTGACGAACACAAGCCGACTCCGCCCCCCTCCCGAAAACAGCATTTGCAATTATTGCTGCTTCATCGAATCCGGCCATAGTCAGTTCTGACAAGACCGTGGCGCGAACCCCGGTCCCCAGTCGGCAACAGCATCGACATAAAGCCGATGCTCAGACCGCTACAACACCACGGACTGCTCTTCTATGTTTTTAACTGTGTTATTGCAACCATGGATTGTCACAGTCTTGGCTATGTGATGTGATGCAAGTCACAACCCCCCCGGCTACACCACTCCAGCTTCTACTATAGATCCATCCATCCATTATCCAAACCACTTAACCTGATCTCATGGTCATGGGGATGTTGGAGCCTATCCCAGCAATCGCTGGGCTATAGGTGGGGAGATACCCTGGACAGGCTACCAGGCCATCACAGGGCTGACACACATTCACACCTAGGGACAATTTAGTATGGCCTATTCACCTGAACTACATGTCTTTGGACTGAGGGAGGAAACCGGAGCACCCAGAGGAAACCCACGCACACGTGGAGAACATGCAAACTCCACACAGAGGACGACTCGGGACGACCCCCAAGGTTGGACTAGCCCGGGGCTTGAACCCAGGACCTTCTTGCTGTGAGGTGACAGTGCTAACCACTGCGCCACCGTGCCATCCTCTACTATAGATAAAAAATTCAAATTCTTCCATCAAGGTGAGGAGTATTTGAGCAAGAGATGTATTCAGAGAGAGAGAGAGAGAGAGAGAGAGAGAGAGAGAGAGAGAGAGAGAGAGAGAGAGAGAGAGAGAGAGAGAGAGAGAGACCAAAGTTACATATTTTTGTATTTTGCATTACTTCTAATTTGATGTTTTTTATATAGTTTTTGTTTGATGTTATATAGTTTTATATATAGTTATACATAGTTGTATAGTGAGTTTATAGAGTTAGTGCTCTCTCTTCCCTCCGTGGTTGCTGTTGACTGGAGAGTTGTCCAGAGTAGACTGAGCTTTTCCCAAAGGTAAAACAAAACCGTGGGGCATGCTTTGAAACCTGCAGCCCATCCCAGATTCTGGCATTTTATAAATCTCAGAGGGGGGCTGTGGTTTATCTAAACTGGGCTGTTTTGTTGATCTTTAAATTGAATTGTAGCCCTACATGTGCATGGTATGCTACAGTCACACCAATGGGACCAGGAGGGAGGCATATCTTTGAAGCTGAATGCAATAAATGAATAAATAAATAGGAAAATAAATAGATAGATAGAATAAATAAATAGATAGATAGATAAATAAATAAAATTCATTGAAGCAGGGGAATGCTGCACTAAGGGCTAATTGCCAGACACACATGAATGGAATACTGATACTATCATAGATTATATATTTGATTGCTATGTTGTGATCTTTTCAATTGTATGGTATAGATTTAACATTATTTAAGGGTTTGTTGTTTAATTTTTTCAGTGAAATAATTTAGTGCACTGACTCAATCAGTACCACCAGTACCACTCAATCGGTACCACCAGTACTGCTGGTTTTCTAGTTAATTACAATCACCTGTTGTTCCAGTTATTTCAGCCTCCAATCCGGGAAGCTCTAGACCTGAAACAGGTGAATGCAATGAACTACCAGACAGAATAGAAAACCAATAGTTCTGGTGGTATTTGAGGACCTAATTGGGAACAACTGATCTAATAAGTAACAAACAAACCTGTTCATAATTTACTTCTGTGCCGCCAGCTTGGATGAAGCCAGTTTTTGTAATCCTGCTACCTCTGATTGGTGGACCTCATGTTGTCTTCAAAAGGAACTTGTCGTGTATGAAACACTAATACTGTTCTAAACTGTTTAAGTAGATAACTGGAAAGTGCACACGGCAGACTTATGACAGTAACGTAGTATTTATTATTACGCTGTAACAACCTAGCTAACCCGAGTAGAGCGGAGTACCAAGAGAGCGCCCTGGTGGCGATTCTGCCTTATATACTCTTCAGGAACAACCAATAGCTGACCTCCACCTCATTCAGCACCAATCACATTGGTCTGTGCACATTCAAAACCATCCAACCCACAGTGGTTAATATTCCGTGTTGGGAACACCACAGCTACTCCCCTGTAAATTCAAACTTCTTTTTTTTTCTTCTAGTATTCTAACATATCCTTTTTTGCTCTTAAGCTCATAACCATGTACAGTATTTCTTCAACAGTAACCATACAATACATTACAGATTTCTTTTCTTTTCTTTTTTTTTTCAATAACCAATCTGCATGTCAGTCACAAGTTCAGTCTATCAGGAGGACGTCTGTCTCTCACAGGACGAGTGTTCCTTTCCACAACTGGCGGGGGTGGTTCTACAGGTCGTTCTTCCACAACCTGTGGTTCAGGATGTTCTGACACATCAGTGTCTGCATTGAAATCATCAATCTCACAAGAAGCTCTATCACAAGAGTCCATTTGAGTCTGATTTGGATTTCGCTTGACACCCAACATCTGGTTCACATGTCTTTTCACACAATTTCCATTTACTTCAACATTGTATGTGACAGGACCCAACACTTCACTTATAACTCCATTCAACCATTTCTCCCCTCCCCTGTAATTTTTTACCAACACGTGTTGACCAACCTTAAAAGACCTAACACGGGGAAGATTTGGTTCAGACTCGGTCTGCATTCTCTGAGAGAACTTTGGTTTGATAAGACACAACCTGGTTTGCACCTGTCTTCTCAGAAATAGCTCAGCTGGGGTCTTTCCTGTCTTAGTATGGGGTGTGTTTCTGTACCCAATCAGAAAATTTGCTATACAGTGCTTAAGCGTCATACCACCAATGGCTCTATTCTTTGCAAGGGATTTCTTAAGATTTTGGACCAATCTTTCAGCTAAACCATTACTTGCAGGATGGTATGCAGGTGACTTGATGTGTTTTACTCCATTTTTAGTCAAAAATGACTCAAACTCTTGCGATACGAACTTAGGTCCGTTATCAGTTACAACCTCTTTAGGCAACCCATAAGCTGCAAATAAATGTCTCATTGCTTCAATTGTCTTAGATGAAGTAGTAGTGGTCATGGGACTATCTCTGGCCATCTAGCATAGGCATCCATCACTACTAAAAACATCTTCCCCAGTGGTGCTCATGTAATTCCGACAACAGCCTGTCTCTTAGTTTATCAGGCACTACCACACGGTAACCCCATAATAAACAATCATCCTCAATGCTAAGCTCTAATTTTCTCTGAAAATAAGGCTTCAGTGACTCATCCTATACATGTTTAGGCCATTCAGTTAACACCAACTGTTTAACCACTCTTAACACAGGATCTCTGTCTGTTTCTTTGGCTATTTCTCTAGCAGTAAGAAGTAAGTCTTCCAGGTAAGACACTCTGTAAATTGGGTTTGACACCATATCTACATCAGGCTTCACAGGTAATCTTGATAAAGCATCAGCATTGCTATGCTGCTCTGACTTCTTGTACTGGATTTCGTATGTATACGCTGCCAAAATTAGAGCCCACCTTTGTAATCTAGCGGCGGCCAGTGTTGGCACACCTGTTTTAGGCCCCAGAATTTTCAACAGTGGCTTGTGGTCTGTCAATATCAAGAATTTCCTTCCATAAAGATACTCATGGAATTTCATAACTCCAAAAACAAGACCCAGTGCCTCTTTTTCCAGTTGAGAGTAATTCTGTTCTGTTTTAGTTAACATTCTGGATGCAAATGCGATAGGTCTCTCACTTCCATCTTTCATTTTGTGGCTGATTACAGCACCAACTCCATAAGGAGAAGCATCACATGCTAGTATGATATGTAACTCTGCATCAAAATGTACTAACAATTTATCTGACTGAAGAGACTGCTTTGCGCTATCAAATGCACTTTGACATTTCTCTGACCATTCCCAGGTTGCATCTTTATGCAGCAATGCTGTCATTGGATGAATCAGAGTAGATAGATTAGGGATAAACTTCTCATAGTAGTTTAACAGAGCTAAGAATGACCTGAGTTCAGTTAAATTTTTCGGAACTGGAGCCCTCTGAATAGCATCTGTCTTTTCCTTCACTGGATGTATGCCCCTGGCATCAATGACATGCCCTAAGTATGAAACGCTGTTCTGCATGAATGCACACTTCTCTCTTTTAACCCTGAGATTGTAAGTTTCAAGTCTACTAAGCACCTCTTCCAAGTTAGTCAGGTGCCTTTCTGTATCTTTTCCAGTAATTAAGATGTCATCTAAATAACAGATGACCCCTTCCATGCCCTGAAGAACCTGATCCATAATCTTTTGAAAAATAGCAGGGGTGCTAGCAACACCGTAGGGTAACCTATTGTAGTGATACAACCCTCTGTGTGTGTTGATAGTTAGGTAATGTCTTGAATTGTCCTCTAACAGAACTTGCTGATAAGCCTGCGACAAGTCTAATTTGGTAAACTGCTGACCTGACCTCCTGCTAGTTTAGCAAATAAATCTTGGGTTTTGGGTAGTGGATGCTGTTCCACATTCAACCATGGATTGATGGTGGCCTGGTAGTCTCCAAATATTCTCACACTGTCATCCTTTTTAGGCACACAAACTATTGGAGCTGCCCACTCACTGTAATTAATGGGTGAGATGACACCTTCAGCTTCCAATTTTGCCAGTTCTCTCTCTACGGCTTCTCTTAATGCATAAGGCACGTTTCTAGGCTTACAGAACTTGGGCACTGCATCTGGAACTACATGTAGTCTGGCTTCAATACCTTTTAACTTGCCTAACTCAGGTTTGAACACTGATGCATGTCTGGCACACACATCATCCACTGTATCATGAGCCACTCGGTTGACTCTTGACCAGTCTAGCTTTAATTGACTTATCCAGTCTCTGCCCATTAATGCAGGACCTCTTCCTTTCACGACTAGTAGTTCTAGCTTTTCTGAGCGTTCCTTGCATTTCACCTTTGCTGCGAATTTTCCTATCAACGGCAATGATTCCTCACTGTAGATTTTCAGCACACAATTTGTAGGACTAAGTTTCACATCTTTAAACCTGCGTTTAAGTAGAGTTTCAGATATCACTGACACGGCTGCGCCAGTATCTACCTCCATTTTCACCCTTGTACCATTTACACTGACATACACATAGTAGAGTTTCACAATGTCACCTTTACCCGTGTCCATTGCAAAAATTTCGGCCCCTCCACTGTCCAATGTCTGACCAGTGTCAATGCTCTGTACAGCATCCACCATGCACCTTGTCGGCACACAGCAGTCGTCTCTGGCACTGCAGAGCTGAGGCTGGATAGGATCTCCATCTGCCCGAAGACTGTGAGCGTTGCTCTGGTCCACGTGCTGGGGAGCGTTGCAACCAAGTCTTCCCTGCTGCTTGATAGCACTGGAATTTGTACATGTCCCGTGCTTGAGAGCGTGGCAACATTCCAAATGCCTGGTCCCTTTCGATGCCTTGCCATAGCTTCCTTCTTTAGGTGAACGGCATGCTTTTGCGATGTGTCCCTTTTTCTTGCACTGGTGACACTCTGCATCCTTGAACCTGCATTCATCCGGTCTCTGGCCTTTTCCATTGCAGCGATAGCAGGGCTTTCCATTAGCTGTAGACTTTACCGTAGCCTCTCTATGCTTTAGGTTAGCCTTCTTTTCTAAAACATTAGCTTTATAGCCTTTCTGTGCAAACTGTTGCGCACTGTTGCCTTTTGTTACCTCAAAAGAAAGCGCCATTTCAACTGCGAGCTGTAATGTTAAGTCTTTTGTGTGAGCAGCATTGAGTAACCGATCTCTTAGCTCACTGCTCTTAACTTCACAGACAACCCCATCACGCAGTGCTTCATCTAAAAATGTTCCAAATTTGCATGTGGCTGCTAACTTTCTCAAACTTGCAATGTACTCACTTATTGTTTCGTTTTCCTTTTGGTTTCTTCCATGAAACTTGCATCTCTCGGCAATAAAGTTGGTTTTCGGGATGCAGTGCTTTTCTAGCATTCCCACCAGTACTTCATATGTTTTACCCGATGGCTTATCTGGTGCACACAAATCCGTCAGCAAGCTATGTGCCCTTTTTCCTACCACCGTAAGAAATACCGCTTTGGTTTTCTCATCTCGAGTGTTCAATCCATTTGCTGCGAAGTACTGCTCTAACCGCTGGCGATAACTATCAAAACTTTTTTCACTTTCCTTGAAGTGGAAATCTTCTGGCTTACCGAATGCCATCTTCTGTTCGACGGTCCTTTCACTCACCGAACGTCTCTCCCTGGTTGTTCGTCGTTTATTTCTGCCTCGCTGGAGCTGCTTGACATGCTAACTCTGTGACTTCCAACTTAAACATCCCATCCTCATCGCCAAACTGTCGTGTATGAAACACTAATACTGTTCTAAACTGTTTAAGTAGATAACTGGAAAGTGCACACGGCAGACTTATGACAGTAATGTAGTATTTATTATTACGCTGTAACAACCTAGCTATCCCGAGTAGAGCGGAGTACCAAGAGAGCGCCCTGGTGGCGATTCTGCCTTATATACTCTTCAGGAACAACCAATAGCTGACCTCCACCTCATTCAGCACCAATCACATTGGTCTGTGCACATTCAAAACCAACCAACCCACAATGGTTAATATTCTGTGTTGGGAACACCACAGAACTTGTGAGTTTGTGGTTCTGACACGGGAAGTTGAGCACACAATATGCACGGCATTCATGTGGTTAAGTCATGAGAACACTGTTGCTTGGAAACTGGGCAAATGTTACGTCATCAAGCCATGGAAGCTAACTATTTAGCCAGCTAGCAGTTAACCATTCAGTCTCTTACTTTCAAACATGTAATATAAAGGTATAATGACCATTGGGAATATGAACATATTTCTTGGATATGTAACAAAGTTCTAAAAAAAAACACTATACAACTAAATCTACAATTACCATCCACCACAAGATGGACATTTATGGGCTCAGACATATTAAAAAAAAAAACAGCAACAAACAAACAAATATAAAAATCGCGTCACAACTTGTGAATCGGCGCTTACTGATTATTTCCTCTTCTGAAGTTGTGAATATCAAAACAGTTGTTCATGTTGTGAACATGGTAAACTTGACGTAATTGGAAGACACTACAGGTTTTTGAATTGCATATTGAAAATGTGATATGAAGGTATCTGCTACAGCTTAATCTGAAGGAATGAATATGAGGCTACAGCGATTTCTAATGTGCTTGAACATTGTTCTTCAAGGAAGCTATATTTGATGACAAGATTTCATCCAGATGTTAAGGGAGTCTTAATCATGTTTTGAAAAAGAAAACAAAAAAAGAAAAAGTAGCATGTCCATTAGTTAGTTCCAACTATTAGTCTTCTTGTATGCAGGAATATAACGTCAAAATCATTAAAGACATAAATGGGGTGTTGATGGGAAATACTTGCCATAAATTACAAAAATTAATTCATTATTGTATTAATGTGACAGGCATGGGCACAAGTCCATGAATACTAGGATGGCATCCAGCGCTTTTACCTGTGCCCCCATTCATAGTGTTAGTGGTTGTGTCAGGAAGGGCATCCGATGTAAAGTTTTGCCATATCAGTATGCGGATTGGCAAGACCATACTGGATCGGTCGAGGCCCGGGTTAATAACACCTCCATTGGTACTGTGCCCTCACAGGGTACCCAATGAAAACTATCAAATCTGCTGTGGCGACCCCTGAGAAACAGTGAACAAGCCGAAAGAAGAAGAATATTTTATTACTGCACAGTCTCTTTAAAAACACATTAGGTTTACCAACATTGTAGTATTTTGTAATTTTGTATGTCTGGCAACGGGTATGTTGTTGATTAGAACTTTTTTCAGTAGACATTGGAAATCTTATTAATTTTGTGCACTGACATTTAATTTCTTACCTTGAATAAAGCATTCGTTTCAATTCTATTCTGTTCTAATCTGTTCTGTAATACTTTATTTATACAAGCTGTTTGCTGAGCTGCATTCAGCTGACATGAAATAATCCACCCGTGCAGGGAATGATCGTTTGTCATGAGAACATTATTCTAGATGAAGGGAGGTTGTAACATGAAGCATCTAGATATGCAAATCACAAACTAAAGTTTTAACATTAACCGAAGTGGTGGTGCATTGAAATAAGCCATCTACCCTCCCTAAATTCTGTTTCTTATGGATATCGTCCCTTTCTGCTCTGTCTGGTGGCATCGGTACACTTGTGTCTATAGAATCACATAAACTTGTTCAAGTTGTACATCCAAGTCTATTAACAAGCTCAAATGGAAACATACAAGCACACAATTATACATACGCTCACACACATGCCACCACTCATAAGCGAACACACACACATACACAAGCACTGGCTGGCATGTTTATTGTACACAAGCCACATAGTAAACACTGACACAAACTTATAGCCACATAAAGACAAATATGTACAGCGTCACATATGAACATACAGTACTGTGTGTGCACAAGTCCACACCCATGCTTCCACTTGCTGTGTGCATGGACACACATAAACATGGGTTAAGCAGCTTGCCTGCTAAATCCCCTCTTTGCAATATACACGTCCATCTGGTCTTCCTTCCACCGCACACAAATTCACAACAGCAGCCGCAAGCTGTCAATCACAACTGGAAACCTGCAGATATTGAGCAACACATAAGATATGATGTTGCACTTCATGTACCACACTCCAGAATCAGCATTCACAAAGAAGACCAGTTCGGATAACAGGATAACGTATGAATCCGTGTCCTGACCTAATGAACCAACATGGTTTTCATAAAAAGACATCAGGCTTAATCTAATAGCCCATATCACAGGCAACAGCATCACTTTATAGATTACCTTAGACAGCTTTTGAAGAGCTGAGTATGGACTATGTGGACACATCATTGGGTTTATCAAATAGACACCTTCCTTCATTGATGTTTCATTGATTTGAGCCACAACAACTGAAAAAATGCCCAACAGTGTATTCAAGCATCCTGGAACCAGCCCTTCCTTTTCTCAGCAGACTCGACAAAGCTATGAATGAGTGTTCACTACTGCCTGCAGAGAATACCCCCCCCCCACCTCGCTACCTGGGGCCTGTGTTTGAGCTTACAGCCAACACCTGTCTACTTACTGGTGTCAACAAAAGTAGGCTAAAGAGACGGCTGATTTCTGGATGAAACGAGATTATCTCCAGCTTTGAATTATTGAGTTGAAGAGGCCAAAAAAGGCAAGCTGGTAAGGAATCCCAAATGTCTTGTCAGTAATTTTTTTTTCGAAACTTAATTCCACTCTGGGCCAAACTAAAACTTGCAATCATTCACACTTCACACCTAGGAGCTGTCCAGTAAAATCACAGTCATCTACTGTTGGCCACTTCTGCCGGGGTACCTTGAGATGTTTAGGTGCCTCACTTAAGTGTATCTCAACTCTATCTGTGTGAGAAAGAAAAAAATGTATTCCTAATTCACCTTACCACATATAGACATTAGGGATCTGACAGCTGTATGTTTTTATCCCGTTGTTACATTGTGTGTGTGTGTGTGTGTGTGTGTGTGTGTGTGTGTGTGTGTGTGTGTGTGTGTGTGTGTGTGTGTGTGTGTGCGTGCGTGCGTGCGTGCGTGCGTGCATAAGAAGATGTATGTGAGGATATGAATCAAACATTGGGTCCATCATGTTCAAAATGACCTTTACCTTTTTTTTTTTCAAAGCATAAAATGGCATCTAAGCTGACAACAGGCATAGAGCTTGGGAAGCAGTTTCGGTCGGGACAACTGAGACATGTTCCCACCAATTTACAGGGTTTTTCCGCGTCATGGGATGTGACTATTGTAAAAATATGTTTCTCATAAAGAAAGATAATGCCCACATATGTGTATATTCTGAAATTATTGTTTGATAAAATCGTGGAAAAACATGTTTATGAAATATATGCTTGCCCGTATGTGCATGCAATATGACCATGTGATGTAAGTACGCATCCATGAGTTTAAATGTCATTGAATATCTTTCCTGGTCTGGTGTTACTAAAGAGGTCACTGACTCCTTTGAATTCAGTAAAGTTAAAGACATTTTTTTTACCGTCACCCAACAGCACAAACTTTTCTGGACATTTCTGCCCACAATAAGAACAAAATAGAGTTCATCAATTTAAAAAAAAACTATTATTATTATTATTATTATTATTGATTAAAAAAACAAACAGGAAACCATGTAACTTTTTGTTTGACACTTCCTGTCTTACAGCAGAGCAGCTGGGGCAGAAATGGAAGTGTGTTCACGAAAATGAAACTCAAATAGTCAACCTTTATGTGCATATTTCCCCAAAAACTGTCAATCAAAACCACCCCAACCCTTTCTATTATCCACTATAGTTAATGGATAAATACATTAACTGATTGCTACTTTGCAGTTAGCCTCATCTCAGTGATGTTAATTAGTATATGCTTTTGAACCAGCGATGGGAAAAATCACAAAATAGGACTTTGAAAGAAAGAAAATCACAGATGAGTAAAATAATAAGTTGTGGAATCTGAAATTGCAAAATAAATAAATAAAAATGAATTGAATTGGATGAAAAGTTGTTTACTGTTTGGGCTTGGGGGGGATTCACCAGCACGCTATCCCTGTTTTGACAAAAATACAGACTCTAAATTGTGCTTACGTCCACACACAACCAGCTGAGCCACTGAGGATGCACAAGCCAGTGCATTCTTAGTGCCGGTCCCAAGCCCAGATAAATGGGGAGGGTTGCGTCAGGAAGGGCATCTGGTGTAAAATCTTTGCCAAATCAAATATGCAGATCATAAATCAGATATCCATATCAGATCAGTCGAGGCCCAGGTTACCAACAACTGCCACCAGTACTGTTGGCCAGCAGGATGCAGGTGGAAACTATGCTACTGTTGGGCGATGTCCAGAGGCATCAGGAGAGGAGGAAGGGTAGGAGTCTGGAGGTGAGATTTGGAACTTTGAATGTTGGCACTATGACTGGTAAAGGGAGAGAGCTGGCTGATATGATGAAGAGAAGAAAGGAAGGTATACTCTGTGTGCAAGAGACCAGGTGGAAGGGGAGTAAGACCAGGAGCATCAGAGGTGGGTTAAAACTATTCTACCATGATGCAGATGGGAGGAGAAATGGGATAGGTTTAATTCTGAAGGAAGAGTATGTCAAGAGTGTGTTGGAGGTGAAGAGCGTGTCGGACAGAGTGATGAGTATGAAGCTGGAAATCAAAGGTGTGTTGATGAATGTTATCAGTGCATATGCCCCGCAAGTTGGATGTGAGATGGAAAAGAAAAACGAATTCTTTAGGGAACAGAGGTGATGAGGAGGTGATGGGCAGGTTTTCAAGAAGAGGGAGGAACACAGGGTGATGTACAAGAGTGGAAGAAAGTGCACAAGGGTGGACTACATCTTATGTAGGAGGCGCAATCTGAAAGGCATTGGAGACTGCGAGGTGGTGACAGGGGAGAACGTAGCTAGGCAGCATCGGACGGTGGTCTGTATGATGACTTTGGAGATCAAGAAGAGGAAGAGAGTGAAGGCAGATCCAAGGATCAAATGGTGGAAGTTGAAGAAGGAAGACTGTTTGTGTGGAGTTCAGTGAGGAATTAAGACAGGCACGGGGTGGCAGTGAAGAGTTGCCGCATGGCTGGGAAACCACTACAGAAATAGTGAGGGAGACAGCTAGGAAGGTACTTGGGGTGTCATCAGGACAGAGGAAGGAAGACAAGGAGACTTAGTGGTGGAATGAGAAAGTAGACAGGAATTAAAGGAGATGTGGCATAAAGCAAAGAGAGAGGTGGCAAAGGCAAAAGAAAAGGCGTATGGTGAGTTGTATGAGAGATTGGACACTAAGGAAGGAGGAAAGAACTTGTACCAATTGACTAGACAGAGGCAGTGAGCTGGGAATGATATGCAGAAGGTTAGGGTGATGAAGGATAGAGATGAAAATGTGCTGACAAGCGAGGAGAGTGTGTTGAGAAAGTGAAAGGAGTACTTTGAGGGGCTGATGATTGAAAAAAATGAGAGCGCAAGAAGGTTGGCTGATGATCAGGAAGTGTGGTGGATTAGCAAGTAGGAAGTGAGGGCAGCTATGAAGAGGGTGAAGAGTGGAAAGGCAGTTGGTCCAGATGACATACCTGTACATGTGGAGGCATGGAGGTGTTTAGGACAGATGACAATGGCCCTTTTAACTAGATTATTTTTTTGTCTAAATTTTATTTCTGATTTCTCCCAATTTAGTGACCAATCGATCCCTATTTTAATTCAAGCACCCACCCTCGCACTGCATGCGTTCGCCAACTGCATCTCTCCGGCTGGCAGTCTGAAAGGAGACGCCTCGCCACTTTCGTGACAAGGCGACTCCAGGCCGAACCACTGCTTTTTCCCACACACACAGAGACGCATTCATGCGACGAACACAAGCCGACTCCGCCCCCCTCCCAAAGACAGCGTTGCCAATTATTGCTGCTTCATCGAGTCCGGCCATAGTCGGATCTGACGAGACCGGGACCCCAGTCCCCAGTGGGCAACTGCATCAACACAAAGCCGATGCTTAGACCACTACACCACCGTGGACCCCTTAATTAGATTATTTAATGCAATCTTGGAAAGTGAGAGGATGCCTGAGGAGTGGAGAAGAAGCATACTAGTACCGATTTTCAAGAATAAGGGCGATGTGCAGAACTGTAGCAACTACAGAGGTATAAAGTTGATCAGCCACACAAAAAGATATGAGAAAGAGTAATAGAAGCTAGGTTAAGAGAAGAGGTGATGATTAGCAAGCAGCAGTATGGTTTCATGCCATGAAAGAGCACCACAGATTTGATGTTTGCTTTGAAAATGTTGATTGAGAAGTATAGAAAAGGCCAGAAGGAATTACATTGTGTCTTTGTAGATTTAGAGAAAGCATACGACAGAGTGCCGAGAGAGGAGGTGTGGTATTGCATGACGATGTCAGGAGTGGCAGAGAAGTATGTAGGAGTGGTGCAGGACATGTATGAGGACAGTGTGAAAGTGGTGAGGTGTTAGATAGGAATGATGAGTGAGTTTAAGGTGGAGTTGGGGGTTACATCAAGGATCAGCTCTGAGCCCTTTCTTGTTTGCAATGGTGATGGACAAGCTGACGGACGAGATTAGGCAGGAGTCTCCGTGGACTGTGATGTTCGCTGATGACATTGTGATCTGTAGCAATATATAGGGTGCAAGTTGAGGAGAGCCTGGAGAGGTGGCAGTAGGCACTGGAGAGAAGAGGAATGAAAGTCAGTAGGACCAAGACGGAATACATATGCATGAGTGAGAGGGAAGACAGTGGAATGTTGAGGATGCAAGGAGTAGAGGTGCCGAGGGTGGATGAATTTAAATACTTGGGGTCAACTGTCCAAAGTAATGGGGAGTGCAGAAGAGAGGTGTAGAAGATAGTGCTGGTAGGGTGGAGTGGGTGGAGAAAAGTGTCAGGAGTGATTTACGACAGAAGGGTACCAGCAAGCGTTAAAGGGAAGGTTTACAAGATGGTGGTGAGAGCAGCTATGTTGTATGGTTTGGAGCCAATGGCACTGACGAAAAGATAGGAGGCAGAGCTGGAGGTGGCAGAGTTGAAGATGCTAAGATTTTCGTTGGGAGTGATGAAGAAGGACAGGATTAGGAAAGAGTATATCAGAGGGACAGCTCAGGTTGGACAGTTTGGAGACAAAACAAGAGAGGCAAGATTGAGCTGGTTTGGACTTGTGAAGAGGAGAGATCCTGGGTATATTGGGAGAAGGATGCTAAATATGGAGCAGCCGGGCAAGAGGAAAAGAGGAAGGCCAAAGAGGAGGTTTATGGATGTGGTGAGAGAGGACATGCAGGTGCCTGGCATGACAGAGGAAGATGCAGAGGACAGGAAGAGATGGGAATGGATGATCTGCTGTCCCCCTAACAGGAGCAGCTGAAATGGGTAGTAGTAGTAGTAGTAGTAGTAGTAGTAGTAGTAGTAGTAGTAGTTTATATGCGCACACACAAACATGGGTACACACGAACAAACAAGCACATATAAACACACAGTTAAACTCTTCAGATAAGGAAGCAGGAATCAGGAACACTTTATTTGTCATTCCATTTCATGTACACACGTGAAATGAAACAAAATGCCATTTCCCTCAGCCAGATGCATACAACAGGTGCATACAACACGTGCCTACATAGAAACTGTTTTACAAGTATACACAGGTACACACACACACACACACACACACATACACACATATACAGACATTATGCATAACAGCACAGTTAAGGTGGTTGAATTACCACAAAGTATCTTCAAATGCATTAGGTTCCCTTCATTTTGTTGCACTTTACAGGACTCTACTGCAGTTGAAATGCCCTACACTTTTTATGCATCGCAAACATTTAAACAGCATATCGGCCTAGCTATTTGCATTTACATAATTTCACAGGTCATTTCAGATGAATGAATAAACCAATCAAAAAAAAATAATTTATAGATTACTGCTCTTGCAAATAACCAAAGACAACTGGGCTGCAGGGACTGCCATAAAAACCTGCAAAGAAGGAGGGAGAGAAACAGAGAGAGGAAGAAAGAGAGAAACAATGAATGAATGCATGCAAACAGATAGCAATACAATCTGAAGGTGGTCAGAAGACCCACTCACGGTGGAGAGGGAGATGTGTGTGGTTGAAAAAGAAAGGTAAAGAAACAGAGGAGACTGATGGCACTCAGGGAACTGTCAGAAACAAAGCAACATGGTGAGAGGCTGAGAGATCTAGAGAGAGAGCAAAAGAGAAAGAGAGGAACAAAGTGAGCGAGAGAGAGAGAGAGAGAGAGAGAGAGAGAGAGAGAGAGAGAGAGAGAGAGAGAGAGAGAGAGAGAGAGAGAGAGAGAGAGAGAGAGAGAGAGAGAGAACGAACAGTGGTTTCCAAATAGAGGGCATTGTCCGGTTCTGGCGGAGGTTGTGGAGGTGACTCCACTGTCAAGTTCAATCACTACAAAGAACTGAGCTCTCTTGTGGGCTCATATGCTGCACTGACTAAGCCATTACTGCTACCATTAATCACAATTTCATGTCCACTCACATCAGAAGGGTCGATGTCTTCAGAAGTGGGGATTGGTGTGGTTGCTAACCATGAGGGATTTTCAAAGTAAAAGCCCTGCCTGCAAAAAATGGAAAACCGTACTGTGTGTGTGTGTGTGTGTGTGTGTGTGTGTGAGAGAGAGAGAGAGAGAGAGAGAGAGAGAGAGAGGTGGACTTTGCAGAGCGATCATTTGACCCAGATTTTATGCGGTACTCAGATGTGACCTTTGGTTTTTATCTAGTAGTGGTGAGCAGATGCATGTGGGAAGCATTAAGTGTGGATCGAACTGTTGCAATGCAACTGTAAAACAAACAGACAAATAAAACACAGTCTAAGGTGTGGATGAAGAAGGAGTCAGCAATAAATAGTGAGGTTCACAGCAGAGACACACGCCTAAGTCTTTAATATCAACCTCGGTATCATTTTAACATAATCTCACCAATCTCATTTTCTAAATAAGTCAAAAGATAAATGGCTGGGGTGACTTTCTAATCGTTTAATTCCCTGTTAAGTTTATTGTTATTCTCGGTGTCAACTCAAACTGTTTTTTCCCAGATAGTAGAAGTTTGTCTCCATTACCCTAAGACTGTTCCACTGATAAGGGAAATTGGTAATATTTCTTACCAGCACAATACTCTCATACACCAGCTATCTACAGATTTATATTCTTATAATGGAAATTGAAAGTTTTACTTTTTCACTCTGAAAAACGCACACTATTCGGATAATGCCTTTTAATATTCTCTTTTTCTTATCAATATCAGATGTGCCTAAATTTTCTATTTAGGATGCAATCTTAGTCTTCTTTATGGGATGCCCAGATTTTTTTTTTTTTTAAAAAGTGAAATTCTATATGTACAATGTGACTTTCCCAATACACATTTTCCATGCTTTGCTTTTTCACAAAGTATGCTAATCGAAAAAGAAAAACTCAACAAAAACATTTTAAGTCATAATTTATTTTATTCACATTTCTACACATTGGGTAATTTGGGGTCGACTGTACAAAGTAACAAGGAGTGCAGAAGAGAGGTGAAGAAGAAAGTGCAGGCAGGGTGGAGTGGGTGGATAAAAGTGTCAGGAGTGATTTGTGACAGAAGTGTACCAGCAAGAGTTAAAGGGAAGGTTTACAAGATGGTTGTGAGACCAGTTATGTTATATGGATTGGAGACAGTGGCACTGACGAAGAAGGTGGAGCTGGAGGTGGCAGAGTTGAAGATGCTAAGATTTTCATTGGGAGTGACGAAGAAGGACAGGATTAGGAACGAGTATATTGGAGGGACAGCTCAGGTTGGATGGTGTATAGACAAAACAAGAGCGGCAAGATTGAGATGGTTTGGACATGTGTGGAGGAGAGATGCTGGGTATATTAGGAGAAAGATGCTGAATATGGAGCTGCTGGGCAAGAGGAAAAGAGGAAGGCCAAAGAAGAGGTTTATGGATGTGGTGAGAGAGGACATGCAGGTGGCTGGCGTGACAGAGGAAGATGCAGGGGACAGCATGAAATAGGAATGGATGATCAGTTGTGGCGACCCCTAACGGGAGCAGCCGAAAGTAGTAGTAGTAGACACATTGGGTAATCTAGCCATCTTTACTATTGTCGTTTTTGTGGTAGGGTTTGCTTCAAAGTTGTCATGCGCAATCATTTGGCGAAGGTTTACACTTACAATTTAAATCATCCATTTCTACATAATCAATGTTAAAAAAAACCTTATAGTAGGTAGTCAAGAGTCAGAGATATTGTGCTCTGACAATGCTTGTGACTAGTATCCTTGTGACCCTGGGACATTCATTCATGTTAAAGGACTGAGGGGATCATTGTGACCAATGTGTTCCCTTGGCTATAATGGTTGTATCTAACTCAAGGGCGGGGGGGCAGGGGGCAGGTCCCACCCCTTTTTGGCAGGTCCCACCCCTCTTTGCCATTCCCCATAAAACATGGATGTGTGTCTAATCGTACCTT
This sequence comes from Lampris incognitus, assembly GCF_029633865.1. NCBI lineage: Eukaryota > Metazoa > Chordata > Actinopteri > Lampriformes > Lampridae > Lampris > Lampris incognitus. The sequence continues at coordinate 38,451,396 of NC_079211.1, forward strand.
TACCCCTCCCAAACAAACACGGCCGAGCCCTGCTTCCTCTTTACTCTAGACAGAGGAAAGTAATTTTGTAAACCACAGGAGCTTAGATTCAAAACAAATTACTCCAGTGTGATTAATTGCATCTCTATAGAGTTCATTGGTTATAAATATTGGAGCTTAATTTGCATATCTATTCTGCATCTATGCAGCATTAGCATTAGCATTACAATGGCAGCATGGGTGCCTTAATGCACAGGCCACAGGCTCTGACCGAGGACCAGGGGCCTCATGAGAGATGAGCTTAAAATACATATTTGAATGTATATACACTACCGTTCAAAAGTTTGGGATCACCCAAACAATTTCGTGTTTTCCATGAAAAGTCACACTTATTCACCACCATATGTTGTGAAATGAATAGAAAATAGAGTCAAGACATTGACAAGGTTAGAAATAATGATTTTTATTTGAAATAAGATTTTTTTTACATCAAACTTTGCTTTCGTCAAAGAATCCTCCATTTGCAGCAATTACAGCATTGCAGACCTTTGGCATTCTAGCTGTTAATTTGTTGAGGTAATCTGGAGAAATTGCACCCCACGCTTCCAGAAGCAGCTCCCACAAGTTGGATTGGTTGGATGGGCACTTCTTTGAGCAGATTGAGTTTCTGGAGCATCACATTTGTGGGGTCAATTAAACGCTCAAAATGGCCAGAAAAAGAGAACTTTCATCTGAAACTCGACAGTCTATTCTTGTTCTTAGAAATGAAGGCTATTCCATGCGAGAAATTGCTAAGAAATTGAAGATTTCCTACACCGGTGTGTACTACTCCCTTCAGAGGACAGCACAAACAGGCTCTAACAGGTACTATTTAATGAAGATGCCAGTTGGGGACCTGTGAGGCGTCTGTTTCTCAAACTAGAGACTCTAATGTACTTATCTTCTTGCTCAGTTGTGCAACGCGGCCTCCCACTTCTTTTTCTACTCTGGTTAGAGCCTGTTTGTGCTGTCCTCTGAAGGGAGTAGTACACACCGGTGTAGGAAATCTTCAATTTCTTAGCAATTTCTCGCATGGAATAGCCTTCATTTCTAAGAACAAGAATAGACTGTCGAGTTTCAGATGAAAGTTCTCTTTTTCTGGCCATTTTGAGCGTTTAATTGACCCCACAAATGTGATGCTCCAGAAACTCAATCTGCTCAAAGAAGTGCCCATCCAACCAATCCAACTTGTGGGAGCTGCTTCTGGAAGCGTGGGGTGCAATTTCTCCAGATTACCTCAACAAATTAACAGCTAGAATGCCAAAGGTCTGCAATGCTGTAATTGCTGCAAATGGAGGATTCTTTGACGAAAGCAAAGTTTGATGTAAAAAAAATCTTATTTCAAATACAAATCATTATTTCTAACCTTGTCAATGTCTTGACTCTATTTTCTATTCATTTCACAACATATGGTGGTGAATAAGTGTGACTTTTCATGGAAAACACAAAATTGTTTGGGTGATCCCAAACTTTTGAACGGTAGTGTATATAATATAGATTATAATATTATATATTTGCACGGCTGGCAGTGTTTCTTTGCTTGTGATGTTTGTGGGTTTTGAATTAAAAATACTGACGTGTTTCCAATGTGCACACAGGCCTGCTTGGCTGATAGCTTTGTCTTGACTTATTGTTGAAATATTGTCTTATATTGATGAGTTTGATATTCTGTTTACTGATTAGGAGAGGGCTCCATTTATTATTTAACATTGTCCATTGATGCTGGGTGCTGAATTAATGTTGCCGCATGGCATATTTTGAAGGGAGGCGTGCACTTGGAACTTGTGGCAATCTATTCAATTAAATGCACTTTACAGCCTAGTCATATAAGTGATGGTGCTGCCTTTCTTTCTTTCTTTTTTTGTTTTTTTTGTTTTCAGAAACAACTTTACAAGAAAACGGATAAAGCCTTTTTTTGTATTATGTGGAATGACAACCTTTTGCATTTTCATAGAGTCACATCAAGTCAGTTTTATTTGTAAAGGCCAATGTGACAAAATATGACAAATTTGCCACAGGGGGCTTTACAGCAATACAACATCCTGTCCCTAGATCCACGCATTGGGCAAAGAACAACTCCCTAAAAAAAAAAAACCTTTCAAAGGGAGAAAAAGTAGAAATAAACTTCAGGGAGAGCAAGAGATGAGGGATCCCTCCCCCCAGAGTTGTGTGTGAAGAATAGAAAACAATTTACAGAATACAACATTGAAAGAGGATAACAGAATTATAATGGATTTATAAGATAAATGAAGAATGTGATGAGGAGGATGCCAAACAGTGTCCAGATGCCACCGGAACAGCCTCGGACCTGAGCCACATGACCACCATCACCATGTAGACCTGGCAGGAGGACAGACTACACATGCACACAGGGGAGATTCTCATCACACTATTCCCATATGAGGGAGAAAAGACAAGAACATATATTAGTCAAACATCAGAGTGAGAGAAGGACATAACATTGAAACAGGATAACCAAAATATATGGATTTATAAGATATATATATATATATAATATGATGAGGAGGACGCCAGACAGTGTCCAGGTGGTGACCAACATAACCATGGAGACCTGGCAGAAGGAGAAGAGACATAGAAATAATTCTTTCATACAGGAGCGAGAGAAGGATAAAGACAGTATTCGGAGAGAGAGAGAAAGACCAGAAAAAAGAGAAAGAGAGAGACATGAGCGAACAGTTGCAATAATCAGTAATCTATATAATAATCTCATTGGCAGGAAAATGCTTGGTAAATTCATTGAGACAGAAACTGACCCGCCATGCAGTACAGGTCATGAGGTATTCAATTTAAAGGCAACTAATTGTAGGTTAAGGCAAAAGAATGAGATTTAAGTTTGGATTTAAAGGACTCAAAAGACCGGCAGCAAGCAGGTTATTCCACAAGAACGGGGCCCAATGGGAAAAAGCCCTGCCACCAGCTGATTTCTTTTTAACTTTGGGTACAAACAGGAAAGAGCCCTGTATTTTGAGAGTAGAGCGCTCGAGATGGAATGTACGGTTTAAGGAGATTAGACAGGTTTGATTGGGTAAGCCCATTGAGGATTGTATAAATCAGCTGAAGCATCTTGGGGTCTGATCCAACATGGATAGCACAGTCTTGGGGATTTCTTTAAAGTGCTTATGAAAAGAAATGCTGGGATCAAATGTAACATCAAGATTTTTGGCTGTCACACTTTGTGAAATCACAGAGTTGTCAAGTGTTACTGTTACTTGATCAAATTGGTGTTTGTGTTTAGCAGGAAAAATGACTAGCATCTCAGTTTTATCTGGGTTCAAAGGCAATAAATTTCATGACATCCAGTTTTTAACAGCAGCCAAGCAGGCCACTAAATTAGGAATTCGGATATGATAATCAACCCTTATACAGCTGAGTGACATCTGCATAGCAACAGAAATTTATTCAATGACTGTGTATAATTTGGCGAAAAGGTGAAAATATATTAAGAAATGTAGAGGGCCTAGAGCTGAGCCCTGAGGTGTGCCCTATGTATTATTCTATGCTAAGTACACTGAGAGAGCCATGAAACCAGAGTCAAATTCCATGTTAGTGCAAACCTACATGGCTAATAAACAGGTAATATTATTATAGAAGACACACTGTCTTCTTTTAGATAAGTAGGACTTAAACCAAGCGAGATCAAAGCCAGAGACACCAAAATTACAATTTATTCTGTCTAATAGTATACAGTGATCAATGGTGTCAAAGGCTGCACTGAGGTCCAGTTATAGAAGCACAGAGGTGGAATGAGAATCCATAGCAAGAAGAAGATCATTCACCAATCTAGTCAGAGCAGTTTAGGTGGAGTGACAGGCCCTGAAAGCCGATAACAAAGGTTCAACTAGATAGCTTTCTTTTATATGGGTCAAAAGTTGTTAATGCTCAACTCTCTCTATTACTTCAGAAAAGAATGGTCGATTAGAGACTGGTCGATAGTTATTGAGAGACCCTGGATTGAGGTGTGGTTTCTTAAGTTTAACCACAGTTGTTTTACAACTGTGGGGAATAATGCTAGGTAATTTCTGGCATTGTAGGTCCCAGAAAAGGTTTTGGTGGTAAAGGGTCAGTAGGCAAGTAGTTGATTTAGAAGCTGACATGAGCTTGGTGAGAGAATCAAGAGACATAGTCACAAAAACTCTACAGGGACTATAAGTATCTCATTATATAAGTATGAATTTGGTAAGACAGGATCTGCAGGAGTAGCTGGAGTTGAAGAACTATTCTTTTTCTTATCTCATCAACTTTATTGCAGAAAAAGCCTAGAAACCCATGGGTCGTGAATGGTGAGCAGCTAATAGAAGGCTGCTTTTTAGTAAGTTTAGCTACAGTGTCAAAGAGAAATCTAGGATTATGTTTAATAATATTATTAAGTGAGAGCGGTACACTGCTTTCACAGAAGGCAAAGCACGATTGTATTTCAATAAACACTCTTGCCAAGATAGGTAAAAAAACTTCCAATTTTGATTTTTGCCATTTGATTTTTGCCATTAATGAATACTGGGATGGCATCCAGTGCTTTACCTGTGCCCCCATCCATAGGGTTAATGGTTGTTTCAGGAAGGGCCTCCGATGTAAGATTTTGCCAAGTCAGTATGCGGATTGACAAGACCATACCGGATCGGTCACCATTGGTGCTGTGCCCTCACAGGGTCCCAATGGAACTGTAAAATCCACTGTGGTGACCCCTAAGAAACAGGTAACGAGTTGAAAGAAGAAGAAGATGTTCCGGTCTCCTGCAGGCCTGCTTAAGAGCATGTGTCCCTTCATCAAACCAGGGTGTAGACCTCTTTAGTCGCCTAGCTTGAGCTTGGTGAGAGGTGTAATTGAATTGAGGAGACTAGAGAGGGCCACATTTAAGTCACTAGTGAGATTTTAATAGTCTGTCTCTACAGTGAAAGGAGCCAAGACTTCAGGCAACTGCTGCCCAAATGCAGCTACAGTGGATGGACCAATGTGGTGAGTGGTAATTGCATATGTGCCGACATTAACAGGACAGGCCAATGATGCTTCAAATTTAATGAGAATATGATGTGACACAGCAGATTTGGCTCGCAACACAGTCAGATCAGAAACTGCTATCTATCCCTTTACATAAAACCAAATCAAGGGTGTTACCGCTGCAATGAGTCAACTCTTGAACAAACTGAGCAAACCCAAAAGTATCAACAAGAGCCAGAAAGGCTTTACTTACAGGATCACCAGCCTTATTCAGATGAATATTGAAATCACCAAGATTTAGAATCTCATCAGAATGAGTAACAAGATGTGAAATAAATTCTTCAAATTCAAGAACTAGTGAACAAGGGCCAGGAGGTCGATAAGAGTATCACAATCTGGACTGAGCAGAGTCTATTCATGGCTGAGGGAGATGGACTTAGAATAAGAACCTCAAAAGATTGGAATTTAGATTCAAGTTTAGAAGTTCAATTGAAAATAGACTTATATATTAAGGCGACACCCCAACTTGTTTATTTGCCAGAGCTACATGGGCATAAGTATAGTCAGGTGGGGAGGCTTCATTTAAGGGATGGAAAACATTTAGTTTTAACCATGTTTCAAATAACCCAATCATATCAAAACAATGCTGAAGAATTAGATCATTTTTTAGTAGGGCTTTGGTGGACAATGATCTGATATTTATAAAACCAAATTTAAGCATATTGTCGCATTTATAAGGAGTAGGCAGAGCTGTAGAGGTATAATTGGATGAAGTTAATTGGAACTAGATGCCTTGTGTTATTAGTTGACGATTTTGAAGACATGCTTTGGATGATATGTGGTCACACCTTTGATAACATTAGATGTTTGGCTCTGTAGATTATTAGGTGCTTCATTGTACATTTCACCACTACCAGTGGTAGGAATGATTATTAGAGTATTGTAATTCACACATTTAGGTGTGAATCACACCTTTGTATTTAGCTATTTAGTGACTTGAGCGTGATTTGATTTGTTTGTTTTTGTTTTTTATGCATCTTGTTAGTTATCCGATCCAAGTCCTTGTTTATGTGTTTATTTATTAATTATTTGTTATTTTTATGGCCCAATTGTATATGCCATTGCTGTAGTTATGGGGAAGGCTCCAAAACGTCCATAGCCCCAGGGCCTAAAGAAATGATAAGGCGCTTATGAGCAGTAGTTATTGTAAACGTGTGCATTAATGTAATTGTCCTGCATCTATCCAGTAATAGCATCATAAATAACCCTATTGAATATGTAAATCTCCTGACTGATATGCCGCAAAAGCATTTCCGCATACTTGATGGTGGCTATAAATATGGCAAAACTTGATTTTTCCAAACTGTTCACCTTAGTGAAGGAGCCTGTGTGCAGCATTAACAAGCGTGCAGTAAGGCTCATGATTTCCACAATGGTTATACGTACACTACCGTTCAAAAGTTTGGGATCACATTGAAATGTCCATATTTTTGAAGGAAAAGCACTGTACTTTTCAATGAAGATAACTTTAAACTAGTCTTAACTTTAAAGAAATACACTCTATACATTGCTAATGTGGTAAATGACTATTCTAGCTGCAAATGTCTGGTTTTTGGTGCAATATCTACATAGGTGTATAGAGGCCCATTTCAAGCAACTATCACTCCAGTGTTCTAATGGTACAATGTGTTTGCTCATTGGCTCAGAAGGCTAATTGATGATTAGAAAACCCTTGTGCAATCATGTTCACACATCTGAAAACAGTGTAGCTCGTTACAGAAGCTACAAAACTGACCTTCCTTTGAGCAGATTGAGTTTCTGGAGCATCACATTTGTGGGGTCAATTAAACGCTCAAAATGGCCAGAAAAAGAGAACTTTCATCTGAAACTCGACAGTCTATTCTTGTTCTTAGAAATGAAGGCTATTCCATGCGAGAAATTGCTAAGAAATTGAAGATTTCCTAAACCGGTGTGTACTACTCCCTTCAGAGGACAGCACAAACAGGCTCTAACCAGAGTAGAAAAAGAAGTGGGAGGCCGCGTTGCACAACTGAGCAAGAAGATAAGTACATTAGAGTCTCTAGTTTGAGGAACAGACGCCTCACAGGTCCCCAACTGGCATCTTCATTAAATAGTACCCGCAAAACACCAGTGTCAACATCTACAGTGAAGAGGCGGCTGCGGGATTCTGGGCTTCAGGGCAGAGTGGCAAAGAAAAAGCCATATCGGAGACTGACCAATAAAAGAAAAAGATTAAGATGGGCAAAAGAACACAGACATTGGACAGAGGAAGACTGGAAAAAAGTGTTGTGGACGGATGAATCCAAGTTTGAGGTGTTTGGATCACAAAGAAGAACATTTGTGAGACGCAGAACAAATGAAAAGATGCTGGAAGAATGCCTGACGCCATCTGTTAAGCATGGTGGAGGTAATGTGATGGTCTGGGGTTGCTTTGGTGCTGGTAAGGTGGGAGATTTGTACAGGGTAAAAGGGATTCTGAATAAGGAAGGCTATCACTCCATTTTTCAACGCCATGCCATACCCAGTGGACAGCGCTTGATTGGAGCCAATTTCATCCTACAACAGGACAATGACCCTAAACACACCTCCAAATTGTGCAAGAACTATTTAGAGCAGAAGCAGGCAGCTGGTATTCTATCGGTAATGGAGTGGCCAGCGCAGTCACCAGATCTGAACCCCATTGAGCTGTTGTGGGAGCAGCTTGACCGTATGGTACGCAAGAAGTGCCCATCCAACCAATCCAACTTGTGGGAGCTGCTTCTGGAAGCGTGGGGTGCAATTTCTCCAGATTACCTCAACAAATTAACAGCTAGAATGCCAAAGGTCTGCAATGCTGTAATTGCTGCAAATGGAGGATTCTTTGACGAAAGCAAAGTTTGATGTAAAAAAAATCTTATTTCAAATACAAATCATTATTTCTAACCTTGTCAATGTCTTGACTCTATTTTCTATTCATTTCACAACATATGGTGGTGAATAAGTGTGACTTTTCATGGAAAACACAAAATTGTTTGGGTGATCCCAAACTTTTGAACGGTAGTGTATATGACAAACAATAACTCGTGAATTGTTTGACTCTGCTTGAATGAAAAAAAAATAATCATCTCATGTAGCATTTCATCAAAAGAAGACGTCCCCTGGTAGAAATATAGTAGATGATGAAATTAAATGTAGCAACATTTTCTCTCCGTGTATTTTCTTTTTTATTTCCCTTTTTTATTAATATCCAGTGGGATGGGTGCCTTTAATGAGCTCGAGCCTGGAATCATACGGCTTTATCAGCATCCAGGATAACTGTAACATATGAAGCAATAATAGTTCTCTCATCCCAGAGGGAGCAAAACTTTTGTAGTTAGCATTTTATTTTAGCCACTTATACACACTCTCAGAAATCAAACTTTACTGTCATGTGAGAACATAAGGGGGAAACTACCTTGTTCTTGTGTGGTACATTTTTTCAAGAGAGAAGACAAAATGTCATTACTTACAGCTCTGACTTTTCCAACATGGCGGTGAGAACCACTTCATCAACCATTCTTCAAACTCAGCATGACAGGCCCCTCATTTCCAGTCCACGATTTTTATTTTTGCAGAACTGCAAAGATCTTTCTTTTAAACTCAAATCCATGCTCTTTAGTCTCAGCAAGCCTCTCTTAACACTGGGAAATAATGACTAAGAGGTAAAGTTCTTTGGTGATGACTGAGCTGAGGTGATGTTATGTGGAATGAAGGGTTCTCACATATCTGAGATTAACATAACAGGACCTAATCTAAATCTGCAGTTCTAGATGTATTATCTTTTTGTGTGTGTGTGTGTGTGTGTGTGTGTGTGTGTGTGTGTGTGTGTGTGTGTGTGTGTGTGTGTGTGTGAGTGAGTGTGTGTGTGTTTGTGTGTGTATTTGAAGAGTTCTATTCCAAATTGTAAATAAATGCGCGCACATGTATGCATGCACATGCACATGCACACGCACACACACACACAGAGTATACAAATTATCCTTTCGTAATGTCAGAAGCATGACTTCGTTATGATTATGTTCTACCAATCGTTTTAATAGGAGTATTTTCACTTTTTACCGGTGCTTAGCTCATTTAAGAAAGCAAATACTTAAGTACTGTGTGAGAATGGGACATGTACTCATTTTCTGAGCCTGTGTCAACTGAATTTCCAAATCTGGTACCTTTCACAAGCAAGGGCGAGTGTCTAGCTTACTCTTCCAATAATTCTGTGTGTCCAGATAAGCTGCAGTGCACATATAGTATATGCGCAATACAGGCATTCGTTTGTGCAGCTCAGCAGAACATATAGTAATGAATTCTACATGCCCGCTCTCAGTATCTGATTGCATGTGAAACATGTACATATCCCTGAGCTGTCTTGTCACTGCTCATACAAACAGGCATGTGCCTAGAGCACCAACACACGTAAGCAAGCACACACACACACACGCACGCACGCACGCACGCGCACACACACACACACACACACACACACACACACACACACACGCGCGCGTGCACACACACACGCACACAAACACATACACTTGAATACATTGGAAGGGACACCCATATCCACCTACACACATACACACACGCAGAAGTGCAGCTATAGCTGGGACTGACTGTGCAGGTAATTGCTGTAGCAGAACCCCTCTGCAGGTGCTTCAGTGACATGGGGGAGTCCCAGGGCGTCATTATGACGCTATAGTGGTGAGACCTATTTGCAGGCAGAATGGAGAATCGGGACTGCACTGGACCTGAAAAAAAGATAATGGTTTTATGATTTCCACTGGGAATTAATTCTGGTGCAGATGTGTGAGACTATGACAATTGGCAGGCACAGGAAGTATTAAGGAAAATACAGATTAGATACAGATTACAAAAACACTATGGTGTGTGGTAGCCATGAGTGAGTGGATATATATCAAGTGTAATTGTGGGTGTAGTAATTGTATGGCTTAAAGTCATAGAAATAAAACCCAAAGGGCAAATTTGAGCTGGCGACTCAAGCAGAGGAAGGAGAGCTGCAGAGCAATCAACCAGCCCTGGGAAACACCAAGCCTGAGTGTTTCCAGTTATGCTGACATCCATCTAGAACTATCCACCAGGTATCTGCAAAGGAAAGTTGATATGACACATCTTCCATTTGTGCTCTAGGACAAATCATCAGTGCTTTAACCTGGGGTCCTTGGGTGGTTTAGATCTTTTTAACAATACATATATCTTCACCCAGGCAACCCAGCTGAAGTTGATTAGGTTTTGTCTTGTGTCCCAGTAGCACTCTCTCTCTCTCTCTCTCTCTGTCTCTCTCTCTCTGCCTCTGTCTCTCTCTCTCTGTCTCTGTCTCTCTCTCTCTGTCTCTGTCTGTCTGTCTGTCTGTCTGTCTGTCTGTCTCTCTCTCTCTCTCTCTCTCTCTCTCTCTCTCTCTCTCTCTCTCTCTCTCTCTCTCTCTCTCTCTCTCTCTCTCTCTCTCTCTCTCTCTCTCTCTCTCTCTCTCTCTCTCTCTCTCTCTCTCTCTCTCAGATCAACTCTCTTGTGTAATCCTCAGGGTAATCCTGGTTAGACGTGGGCAGATGACCAGAAGATTGCTTGTATCAAGGTCCCAGATGTAGCCGTTGTGCCCTTGGGCAGGAAACTTCACCCCCACCCTCACAACCCCCAACCCCACCACCCCTAAAACCCCCCAACTCCACCCCACCCACTCCAAAAAAAAAGAAAAGAAAAAAAAGAACAACTTTGCCCCAGGTGTTGCTCTGCGGCAGATGACACTGCTGCTCCCAGACTAGACAACCTGGCAGTAAAATAATAAATAACATCTTGCCATTTGGTTCCATGCATTTGATGATTCTAGCGTGCATATCACCCATACCAATTTCCAGGGGTGGACAGTAATGAAGTACATTTACTTAAGTACTGTACTTAAGTACATTTTTCTAGTATCTGTACTTTACTTGAGTATTATCTTTTTTGAAATTTGTGACTTTTACTCCACTACATTTGAAAGAAAAATATGGTACTTTTGACTCCACCACATTTCTATGAAGGTTCCCATTATCCTGTGTTCACACCGGCAGCGACTTTATCGCGGTATGTCGCCAAGTCGCTGTCACTGGCTGCAGCCAGGTTATGGGTGTTGCTAACGTAGTTTTGAGAAAGTGGGCTACAAACGTATTGACAGGAGATGCATCAGTTTTCTAAAAAAAATGTATATACTATGAAATATTATATGGATATATTATATTTTATATTTATCTATATGTTATATTTACATTGTCTTTACTATATGTGGAGTTGTATGTTTGTATTTTCTTAAAGTCAGGCCAATATATGCATGAACCCACAAATCAGGCGCATTCCCGCTGAAACAGATTTTGGAGTGAATTTGTTTTCCCATAAATATTGTGATCTTGTGTCAAATACTGCCGTTTCACCATGGATCACAAAGTGGCATTCGCAATCGCTGCTATCCATGTGTGGAGACAACTCCGCCAGAGGTGATTTTATATGAACGGTTTAATTTTATCTTTGTAGCATATTCTACCAGCTTCTTCTTCTACAGCTTCTACAGGCAGGTCAGTGCATTCAGTGGGTTGTTTCAGAGTCCTTAGGTTCTGTAAATGCATTGTGGCAACAATACAACAATGTGTTGACCTTAAAAAGAAAATGTACTTTTGAATACTTGAGTATTTTTAAAAGCAAGTACTCCAGTACTTCAACTCAAATAAAATTTTGACTGAGCAACTTTCCCTTGTATTGGCATAATGTTTGACCAGGAATATCTATACTTTGACTCAAGCAACTTTTTCCACCTCTGCCAATTTCACACTTGTAGAGCACGTCTTTTATCCGATGCATTGCAGCTCCTTGTGGACCAGATGGAGGAAAATGTACATTTGAGTGTGGGTGTGGGGCTCTGACATCTGCAGACCTCTCTCCCAGTATGTTTGGTGTTGATGCGTATAGACTTAAGAAGCACTACTCTCCCCCCCAAAAGCTCCTCTTTCCAAGGTTTTCTTTTTTCTTTTTTCTTGGGCTGAATTTTACCCATTATACTGCTCCCTCCTGTCTCCAACCAGCAGTGGACTTGCATGCTTGGGGCATTTTTATACATCAAGCTGCTTCCTGCAAAATGGAAAGGGTATATTGAAAAAAGAGGGGCTTAAAAGCAGCGCAGCAAAAAACCGTTTCTTTTTTTTTTCCACCCTCCGTTGTGAGAAAAGGTCTGTTTGCAAAGGTGCTCGCAAATATTACCCTTTCTGGGTTGTTTTCAGTGTTTAATGTGCTTCTGTCTCTTTCTTTTTTATGATACTGCTTTACCACTTACGTCACTTTTTTTAGTGTGTTATGAACAGAGCTAAAAATGTGTTATTATCAGCTGTAAGGGCAGCTATATTCTTATTAGTTGTTACAATATTATCATTCACAGGATGCAAGACGAAAGGTTATTTGGCCAATATGACGCAGAAAATAGAGAGAATGACTTCAGAATGAGCAAAGCTGATCTGTTTCTCCGCTCAGTGCCCCTCGAGCCATCTTTCTTTCTGTCTTTCTTTCTTTCTTCCTTCCTTTCTTTCTTCAATAAACCTCGAATGAAATACAGTTGTGGTTTCTGCACTCCCTGGTCACACATAAGCCTTGTATATTTCCAGCAGTCAGGCCCCTTGTGTTGGGTCTGAGTCACACTGACTCACAGTGAGACGGTGCAGCTGAAAGCCCCCCCACCCCCGACACACACACACACACACACACACACACACACACACACACAAACCCCCCACCCCCAAGGGAGCGCTGAGCTTGTCAAATGTTTTTTTTTCCTTCCCGTGGTGGAAACAGACACTCTCATCCTCTAAGCACACTTTCATGTACTACCCTCAGCTCCTTGAAGCAGAATTCAGACGTTTCCCACAACATCCCAATCCACTGTCCACATCCTTTCTCTCCGCCTTTCTTTTTAATATTTATTTATTTATTTATTTATTGGAATTTTTTATTTTTTTTACCCCGGACGTGTCAAACATCTAACGTAAATCTCGGCCAGCTGTCATGTTTCAGTGTTGGTCTTTTTCTTTTTCTTTTTCTTTTCTAAAATTTGAAGTTAGTACTACACCTGTTCTTCGGTCTAATGACACTGCCATCCAAGTTGTCCCATATAAAGGAGCTGCTGTACCACTCTTCCTCGCTGTCTCCCTCTTTTTCTAACAGCACTTTATTATTTCATCAGTGTGTGAGAATGTCAAGCCGATTTAACCGAGTCTTTGTGTCGCTGCCTATCTCTTTCACTCGTCCAAACCCTTTAGTCGACTCTCAGACCCTCACCAAGCCGTGCACAACAAGTGAATGCTGAACAAACCTTTTGTGATCAATGGAATAACTATATCCCCCCCTACAGTCCCATGGCTCTGCTGAGTGGCATTCATTCATTGCCAACCTGGTCCAAAGTTCAATGCTCTGGTGGACATATTAGCCCGTAATACAATACAAGGTTGCTTTTCCTTTCTTTTTCTCTCCCCGCTGTTCTACTCAGAGGTGCCAGCGTGCTTTCTGCTCCGGCGTTATATGCAGACTCTCAGAAGCTCTAATTTTCCTTTCTCTGCTGGCAGTGTTTCCAGAGCTGTAGTTTAACATCCAGCCCTGCATCCTTAATGAGATGAGTTATGATCCTTGTAGATATTAAAAAATAAGCCCAACGTTTAGCATAAGTCACCGGGAATGCCTGCAGAATTGTGTGTGTGGGTGGGGCAGGGGGGGTGCACATGCAGGCATCTTGCCCATGTCTTTGTGTGTGTGTGTGTGGGTGCAGACATGGATGTGTATGTTTGTGTCATGCGTGTCAGGGAAAGGTTCTGCACAGTGAAGGGAATGCAATGAGACAAGAGTATTGCTCACAAGCAATTAAGCTGCATTCTGAGTTTCTCCTCCACGGAATACTTTAATATCCATCCGCTTCTCCCCAGACAGCCTCCTGCCAACAATACATGCTACTGATGGAAAACTACCCTCCTGGTTCAGGAAGACCTGCAGATAAAGAGGACCCAGCTAAGAAACATTCTATTGGCGCTGATAAAGCAAAAAAAAAAAAGCCACATAAACATGTAATGTTTATCAATATTAATTTTCTTATATGCTTTAATTGTGTGTCTCTACATGTTTTATTGCATCGACAAATTGAATTAGATGTACCTGTGCAACTGAATAAACCAAGATGTAGATTAGGAAACATACTCACCCAGACATTCACACACGTTTATTCAAACAGGCACCCACAACCATGAATACACACGTTCTTTGATACACCATGTAGTGCAACCTGGACACATTGTCAGTAATGAACCTGGGGGTCATCAGGTGTTTCGGGTCTTAACATCAGACACCCTCACCCAAACGACCCAGCTGAGGGTGATTAAACCCTGACTTGTGTCCAGGTAGTGCATTACGCCACGCATCACCCCTCTTCACCCAGAGCCAATGAATCTCTCAGTCTGAATCTCTTCCTGAAGTACTCCTCCTTCGGTGGATCAGTGAACCCTCTCGCCTCCGTCACCATGTCAACCCACGCTAGAGGGATCTGATTGGCTGCTGCCGGCCATGTGGTTACCCAGAGTTGAGCAGAGGGAAGAAGTTTCCCCTTGCTGAGGTTTGTCAGCAGCTCATCCACTGAGGTGAACTGTGTGACATCAGTCCAGATCTCATTGTTCTGAAAATCCAGAGGAAGTTGACACTCACCCAGCATTTTCCACGGCTTCCAAGATGTTCCTCATGGCTCTTCTTCTTCACAGCCCACAAATTCCCAAGAGTCCCAGGAGTCCCCATTCCTCCGACACTCAGTTACCAGATCTGCATACCTGGCTCTCTTCCTTTCTAGTGCCTCCTCCATCCGATCTTCCCAAGGGACAGTTAGCTCTAGCAAAACCCCTTGCTTGGTTGCCATAGACATCAGGATCATGTCTGGCCTGAGTGTGGTAGCTGCGATGGTGTCTGGGAACCTCAGATGTCTCCCTAGCTCGAACAGGAACTGCCAGTCCTTGCTATTGCGAGCAGCCCACCTTGGGCCTTTTGCTGGGGCTGGGGCTTCTCTCCTGCTCGAAAAAAGGAAATGGTGCATTTTGTTGGGTGTTGCTGCTTGCTGTAGCTGATCCCAGTGTCTGCTACTGCCCGCAGAACTTGTTCATGGTGCCAACAATACCTCTCCCAAGGCCTTTGGATAATAGCGTGTTTCCATACGTTTTATTGCATCCACAAATTGAATTAGATGTACCTGTGCAACTGAACCAAGATGTAGATTAGGAAATATACTCAACAAAACATTCACACACACACACACACA